>NW_017306307.1:1481104-1487006 GCF_000935625.1 Nanorana parkeri
TGGAACCTGAGTAAATCCGGCCCTGCATGCAGCTATTACCTCCTAGAAAGGGTCAGAAAGTGAACTGCTTCTTTCTATAGAAGATTAGATCCAAAGGCAGAAACCATCACATTTATATACCTTCTCCCCAACACCCAAGTCTGAAAATCATACAAGGCTTTGTCTGCAGATAGGTATCTCCCATTCTTTGAGTGAGCAATACTCTAGGTGCTAGGGGAGGTGAAAGGACACTGGTAGTAATAAAAAAGTTGTATAGACCAAAGAGAAGGAAACAACTGAAGACATAGCAAGACAAGAAAAGGACATGAGCACTGTTCACTTTAAAAACTACTCAACCTTTCATCATAGGCATGGTCCCCCGTGGTGCTCTGGGTATTTTAGAATCCTGTCAACGCCCTGCGTTCAGCACTGTCTGAATCTGATCTAATCCTAGGAGTAACAGTGTTAGCGTAACAATGAGTAGAAAATCACTAATTATAGCAAGTATTTCACCCACTCTAGTTTAGTGGCCACAGGATACAGATCTGAGTGTGATCTATTATCTGGTTTGGATAGATACAGCCTATGATGGTGAAGACTTAATTTTAAAAATGTGACAATATGAAAGTCTGCATACAAAAGCTAAATCTGTGGAACACATGTACACCTTCATCATGAATGTCAGATAGCAGCAACAGGCAATCATCAAGTCTATGCCATCTGTATCGGTTTTAAAGTAATCAGTGCCAGCTGGTTTATTGTATGTGATCACCCACTATAAATCCATTGTGCAATGCAAACTGCACTTATTGTTATAATTCAAATCTCAATTTGAAAGTCACTTCAGGACTGCATTCATTTACAGGGTTATTCACAAAAGGGGGAAGCGTTTGGAGAAGGCAGGAGAAGGGAACAATCTAGGCCAAAATAGCTGATTTAGAAAAATTGTCCTAGATTGTTTAGAAATGTTGTCCTAGATTGTTCACTTCTCCCACCTTCTCTAAACTCTTCACCCTTTTGTGAATAACCCTGTTAGTTTCTAAATTGCCCTTGGTCTGGCCAAACCATAAAACACTCCCAAATGTTCACTCCAAACCTGTTCTCAATACAGCATATACAGGTGAAACTTGAATAATTAGAATATCGTGCAAAAGTAATTGCAGTAAGTGCTGCAAAAGGGGCCCAAACCAAGTACTGAGTACATATGCATGCTTGTACTTTTCAGAGGTCCGATATTGTTCTATGTACAATCCTTGTTTTATTGATTGCATGTAATAATCTACTTTTTTGAGGTTGTGGATTTGGGGTTCTTGGGGTTTTCATGAGCTGTAAGCCATAATCATCACAATTATGACAAATCACGGCTTGAATTATCTTGCTTTGCATGTAATGAGTCTATCTCATATATTAGTTTCACCTTTTAAGTTGCATTAGTGAAATAAATTAACTTTGCACGATATTCTAATTATTCGAGTTTCACCTGTATTCTGTGTGATAATTGTTTAAATAGAATTTAACCAAATTCTGTGAGTGTTTTGCATAGCTTGTTTTAGGGCTTGTTGCAGTGCGTTCCAGAGTGGTAGCTGCTGGAACGCACTGCAATCGCTCACAAAACTAGAGCCGACTCCATCCAGTTGTTATTGTTTAATGTGCAAGTGATAACACAGCGCTAAAGGTGGATTCCGTAAGAAAGTAGGTGTAAAATATAAATTTATATATTGCCTTGTTCTGAAGGTATATATATATCCACCGAACTGGGGGACTAGTTACCTTCTCAAGGTGTATATATGTGTATATACATATAAGTGAATAACGTCCCAATGAAAAAATATCAAATACAACTCATGTATAAATCAAGTGATAACAAAGTGTCTAAACCTCATTTGTGTTGATAAATCTGAGCATAGACTTCTACGTGGATACAATGCAACACAATGTGAAAAAATGTTAACAATAAAATATCTCATAAGTGAACGGTAAAAAAGTGACAAATCCTCAAACCTTTGAGTCAAACCGTTAATAAAATAAAATTAACGAAAAACTGTTGTACAGATAAGGTGCAAATAGTTCCTCCAAACTTCTGATTTGTGATGTAATTTGACAGATGACAATTAATTGCAAAGTGAGAGACTAATATAGATATGAAATAAATTAGATCTAAAGTACTCAATAAGACAAACTGAATGTGCAAACTAAATAAATAAAAACATATATAAAAATCAATTGAGTCCAATTCCCCAAGCAAACGAAAATAAATATAAAGTCCTTATAAGTTCGATCTTCCAATCAACCATCCCCCAGGTAATCAGTACTCACCAGAATCAGTGAGTATATGTAATATAATCACTCAGGAGCAGAAGGCTTCTAATCTCTCCGTTCCAATTCCCTCAAGAAAAACACCCGACAGCAGATCGAGCACTTTCCAGCGCTTGTCCCTTGCAGTCTCCGTGGAGGTCCCGGCTCCCTGTTAAAGGCAGGTGCCGGCTCCTCTCATCCGTGGGCAACAGCGATATTGTACGGTTCCAATCAGTGTTTTATTTAGGGTAGTGGGAGAGAAAAAACAACCCTCATGGTGCGGTACATCCAACAATGAATATTTATTAAAAAATAGCAACTTACATTAAAATTTCTGTTAACCTTCAGAAGACATCAGGTGACGAAACGCGTCAAGGGGCAGATCTTTTCATTGTCTAGTAAGTACTGTGCTAGTGGCTTTCAGGCGAAAGCTCGTTATCTCTGTTTTTCTATGTGACCGGCCGATGTTCTGAAATTTTAATGTAAGTTGCTATTTTTTTATAAATATTATTATATTGCTATAAAATGTACTCAGTCTTCCAGAAGACTTAAGACATGCTGCGAGTGCAGGGTGTCATGGACCAACCCCTGAGGAGGCATTACCATGGCAGTCTGCACTCACAGTCCAATGAAGTAGACAGGGGTGCTGACGACATCACATAAGTGCTTCTCTCTGTACCACTAAGGACCATCAAGCTTCTGAGAAGAGGTTAAGAAGAATCTGTCCATCACATGACTTGAATAAAGACATTTGAAAATGGTAATTTAAATGAAAACACTGGGGATGGGGGGCTCCACGGCAAGCACTGTGGTGGGGGAAAGAACCTTGGAGTTGGGCTTTAAAGACATCCACATGTTGAGAACCATCCATCTGGACATGTAAAATAGTTTCAATCAACCAGATGACTCGAGAACATGTCTGACAAGTTAGGTTCTGCCAAAATAAAAGCGCTACAGCCAACTAAAGTCAACCAGATGCCTGCTGGTGTCCACAGAGCGTGTATATCAATGAGTCAGCAAAGCCGTCCAACTGCAACATACTCTACGGATCAATGTGACGCGACTGTAACTGACAATGTCGTCTGTTAGCATCACCGCAGAAAGTATCACATATATTGTCTTTCAAGTTCTGGAACAAGTTCATTTTTAATAAAGGAGCTCTGTGGAGGTTTGCTGTCAGGAATAAGTAAATAAATTAATTTACTGTGTTGCCAAATGTTCACTTCATGTCAGCGAGGAACGGTGGAACTATGTAAACACCTCTCCACAGTCACTTCCTATTGTACATCACTGGCAGCGCCGCTCATACAGTGTTGAGGTAGATTTCATCAGACCGACTTATAAACACAAACGTTAAAGATCAAGCGCTGTTAGTCTGCTGGATCATTTTTGAATTAATATCGAGCCTGACTGAGCTTTTCATAATGAGCCAGAAACTCGATTCCTGAGACAGATCCTTTTACTGAATGCACCAACAATAGTTACTCTTTTATAGGGGGGCCATTTTTTGTTTAAATTGGAACCCTGGAATTTTTTTTTTTTGCTTATTAACCTCCCTGGTGGTAATCCCGAGCGTGACTCGGGGTTAATTTTCTCTGCCAGGAGCGGTAACCCCGAGTCACGCTCGGGGTAACATTGCAGAGCTGTCAGCGGAGTTTCCTCACCTTCTCCTGGCGATCCAGCGATGTCATCCGCTATGATCGCCGGCGAGAATGATCTATGTCCTCCGCCATGATCGCCAGCCGGCATCTGACTTCCTGGTTCCGTTCCCTGCGAGCAGCAGCGGCGCATGGGAGCGGAACTGGGCGGCAAATTCAAAAGTGAAACACACATAAGAGCTGATACAGTGTAATCTGAGAGGACTACACTGTATCACCTCAGATCTGACACTTGATAACTATACAGTGCCCCTTGCCTGCCATTTTACTGCCATTTGTGCTGTCATTTGTGCTCATAAAATTTTTATAACATGGCATCAAAAAAGCGCCACGTTACTACAAAAGCGTTTTTGGACCAGTTGAGTGACAGCGACACGGAGGTGCTCGCAGAAGTGAGCGATAGTGAGTCGTGGGGAGATTTGTCGTCTGACACGTCTGACACTGATCTGGCAAGTGACAACGGCGATGATCCTGCACCTGACCTCAGCGATGTGCGCACTTGGTGCCCTATTGACTGCGATACGGACCAGGTAGCGCCCCCAAGATTCCCGTTCACTGGATCACCTGGGATGAAGGTAGATGTTGAGCGTGACAACCCTCTGGCATACCTGCAATTATTCCTCACTGAGGAGGTAATTGAAAAAATTGTCACGGAGACAAATCGCTACCAAGAGCAGCAATCCGCTACGCTGCATGCCAGGTTTTCCAGAAGCAGAAAGTGGGAACCGGTGACCAAAGAGGACATCTGGCAGTTTCTGGGACTCATCATTCTTCAGGGGGTGGTGGGGAAACCGCTCCAGAAATGGTACTGGACCACCAATAAGTTACTGGCCACTCCGTTTTTTGGCACCGTGATGTCAGAATGCCGGTTTTCGCTCATCATGAAGTATTTCCACTTCACGAACAATGAAGAATTTGATGAGGCCACGCATCCTGCGCCCAAACTAAAAAAAATCTGGGAGGTATGCCAAATGATTGTGACCAATTTCCAGCGGACCTACGTGCCAGAAAGGGACGTCAGCGTGGATGAAAGTTTGATGGCCTACAAGGGACGCCTAAGCTGGATACAGTACATTGCATCCATAAGAGTGCGGTTTGGCATCAAATCCTTTATGCTCTGCGAGTCATCCACTAGGTACATCTGGAATTCAGATGGCACGAAGTTCAACCCCAGGTACAGCGGCTATGGGATGGCCACATCATCTGTCCTTACACTGCTGGAGCCATTGCTGAACCAGGGATATTGTGTGACCACGGACAATAAAAAAATTGTACCGCTTTTGGCACAAAATTCCTGACATAATCATACCGCCAGGGAGGTTAAGCCACCCTAATAGTGCCAAGTTTGACTTACCCTCTACACGTTATAATGCTGTCCCTGACTTCCCCCTCAGTCCAGTGCCAGAGGTCCTCTTCAGGCTCCATTCATACCTCTGTGAACACTTGTTGTATCCTGCATTTGCAGCACGTCATCTCCCATTGAAATCAATGGGTGACGCAACAAATGCGGGAAAGTAGCTTGTGCAACAGATTCTGCTGCAGGCATTTTGCGTTTTCCCCCCACAAAGTTGTGCGCTTTTAATGCACGTCCACACGTGGGAAAAATGCAGGTTTTTCTGTCTACGTTTGGGATGCCATAAACAAGTAATGGCAACACAAGCGCAACACGCGTTTTTGCCACATTCCGTGAACGTGTGTCAAAGCGCATGTGTGATGCGTGTTTTGCCGAGCTTCCACACCCCTGCCTATAGCTATGCCATTAAAATTATGCTTCTTTTTAAAAAAAAATGTGCAGTGTTTTTTATTGTACTGAAGATACATTTTTCATGCGCAAGTTGACAAGTTGACAGAATATGAAGGTGTGAACGGGGACTTAGGGCAGAATAGCACTTTCCTGTGTCCTGTGAATCCAGCCTATCATTTTCATGTCCCCTAGGGAATGCACTACCACCAGGTGCGTCCCGAGGCCG
>NW_017306307.1:1487053-1504117 GCF_000935625.1 Nanorana parkeri
TGTCACCCGGTCCCCAGACCGGGTGACACCCTGCCGTGTTGTCATCACGCATGCGCGACCATCTGATTGACGCCTGCCGGCGGCCATCTTAGTGATGGACGCCTGCAGAGAGACAAGGGGACAGTTACCCGGCGGGATGAGGTATGCCGTCGGGTCCCCTCCTCCCTCCTGACACTGTTGGGCTCTCGGTCCATGACCGAGTGCCCGACTTTTTAGAGGGGGTGACACCAAAATGACTGTCAGTTATTTTGGTGTCACCCCTGCAATGGTGAAACCTGGGTGCGGGCCGCACACCCCCCACACCCCTCTTGTGACGCCACTGACTACCACCCAGGCCAGGATGGGTTCAGAAATAACAGTCCTCACAGGTCATTACATGAGCGCCACTCAGTGCTGGATGAATGCCCCCCCTTGTGCGTTTGCCAGAATAAGCAGAAGAGCCAGGGATGACATCACGGGAGAAGACATAAAGAATAAGTATATATAAATCCTTATTAAGGGAGAGGGGAGGATAATCATCCTGGAGTTCTGCTATAAACTGGAAAAGCTTCCGACAGATATATAAAATCTACAAATTGATCCAGTTATCTATAAAAGTATACCTGAACTCTAAAAGTGGAAAATGCTATTAGACTGTAGATTGAACAACTAGGAAAGATAATTGTGCCTAAAAAGCACCCTGATAATTGACAGTTACTGATGCATTTCTCCTGAAAAATAAAAGTGCACTTAATGGCATGTGAATGCGCCGAGTCACTCCTGTGTCTACAGCCTAATAGATGTACATATATCTGCAGTGTGAGATCTAAGGCACTGCTGCCTCTGCTAGCCCCAGGAGATTTAGAGTGAGATTTGGTGATTTGTCTCTACTGTGTTCCATGAGGACAAAGCGCCCAACCTTTCCAGACTCTATCCAAAGCAAAAAATAAAAAAATTGCCTTCATGTACACTTAAAAGCTAAACTCCAAGCACAAACACTTTCATTTCAACATATTCCCCAATAGCCACAAAGGATATAAATCCACTTTGTGTGCATCAAACACTTTTGCAAAACCTGTGGAGAGTGCAGAGCTGTGGGTGGGAGCCAGCAAGCTCCACCCACTACAGGCTGCCTGCAGAAAACTACAGGAGGGGGCAGAGACAAGACTAGTCACCCTGCCCACGGAGAGAGAGCAACAGTGACTGGTCTTTATTACAGGGAAGTTTCACACTAGATTACTGCACAGATCTGGAAGAAATACACAAAGCTCACCAAGCTTCGAGTAAGAATACACACGTCTCTTGTATTTAGACAATATTTGGAGTTGAGATTTAAGTTGAGGTACAAAGACATCTCTTTATTAAATATATTTAAAGCCAACATTAGGATCCAAGTATTCAGTGGCTTTGGCCAAGGCCAATATGTTTTTTTTTCTTTTTCTAACCAGCAGGAGAAATACGATGGCCACATTCTGATTGGTTGATATGGCTAGCGTCTACTTTCCTAACACTTTACTTTGCACTGCTGTTTGCACAGCAGCCTCTCTGCCTGCGTTAGGTGAAGGGTCCACTTAAATTCAAAGGAAAGTTCACATACAGGAAGAATTGTTCTGCGTTAGCTTCCTGCTGTGGGTTACAGACTTGCCTCGAACAAAAAAGGCTTTTCGTACGAGGAGTTTAAATTCCTGGAGTTTCTAAAAATATGATTTATCATGAGAAAAATCGTTTTTAATGTTAACAGCCACCAGTGTGTTCAGTGGTATTTAATACAGAGCTAAGCGTGTTAGCCCCCAGCAGATAAACGTTCAGCCCCCCCTGTGTTTAAGTTCTACGTCTCCTGCGGTGCCCCGAAACTGTGCATAATCTGGATACACTTAATCCTACGGGTCAGACGTGTCTAGAAAAGTTCACAGATGCAAGAGCGGGGAAGAATATTTTCTTAACATGCTAGGTCAGCGTATGATGAAGCAAACAGGCTTATCTCTAGGACATGCTCCTAATATGGCTTCTAGTCACATAGTTCTCTGCAAAAATACTCAGCAGAATGCAGTTTATTAAAGGGGAATTGCACTTTTTAATTACATAGTCAGGTTGAGAAAAGACACAAGGCCATGGAGTTCATCCAATAGAGCAATTTACTACCACAGGGGGAAAAAAAATTCCTCCTCATCCTTCAAGGTAATCTGATATTTGATGGATCAACACTCTCTGCTCTGATTCACTTATAAAGGTAGGCAGTCCCCGAGCTACATACATCCGACTTATGTACGACTCCTACTTACAAGCAGGGCTAGTTGTAATGCTACCGTACTCGTGCCGACGAGAAGTGCCCATCTTTTTGGGTCTGGTTTGTAGTACTGTACGTACATTACAGGAAGTTGGCTCTTGTTAGACGTGCAGACAAGGGGTGCCCACCTCTTCTTCCGGGTCACTGTGAGGTTTTTACTGCTGTCTGTATCCTCATTAGAAATATTTAATCACACTTCCTGTCCTGGAGACAACAGGAAGTAAGAGGAAATCTACCCCTAGGAAGGGAAATTCACTACTGTAAGAGTTATCATGGGAAAACGGTGTCTCCACTGAAGCTAAACCCAAAATTTGCAATATCCAATCGTCACTGGGGCAGAAAGTGAGGTAAAATCTTATGTACAGGGGCACACACAGCAACACAAACTTTACAGGGGCTAAACCCTTCCCTATGCTATCCAAAACAAAAATACATTTTTTTTTGGGGTGGAGTTACACTTAAAAAATGTACCTGTTCCAACTTACATACAAATTCAACTTAAGAACAAACCTACAGTCCCTATCTTGTGTGTAACCCGGGGACTGCCTGTAATTTCATTTTCTTTCTTTACTCTTCCTGTTGTTCCCCCCAAATATCCCATTTTTTTCTACCTCTTTTTCTTTAATATTACCTTTCTTATGCCTTAGTGTCATTGTGCTTTATTATATAATGCTGTGGTGGATATGACTTCTCCCATAACTTTGAACTACTAAGAACATTATGCGACAGTTTATGGACTTATATTGTTTTTATTGTTTCCTGAATATCTTTGGATATAGTTTGGACTTGATACATATGGATAGCTTTTGTGTAAGCTACCTTACTACCTCATTGTACTGTACCTTGCTATCTCCCCGCTTGCCCTGATTTGTTTTTTTTTTATTTGTATATACTTGTTATAACAGGTGTTGGATCATTTTTGGGAGAAGACCAGGAGCTGCACCTGAATAGTTTTCAATGACACTACTTTGTTTGTACTTATATTTGTTATATTTTGGGGAAAATAGTACAATACTTTGAAAGTAAAAAGGTAATTTTCTTTTCCAGGCAAATGTAGGGAAATTGAATTACCCCCACCAATCTGCCCCCTCTCCCTACCGCTGCTCTTACCCACCATTGCTCCTTCACCTCCAAGGCTCCCGGTGTACTCTCTGTACATGGGATTGCAGCCCTGCGTTATGTATTTTAAATTTCACTTGCAAATGACGAGCACTCATTGGTCAGCGTGGTCACCTGACCAATGAGACGCACTTCTAACCATGAGAACCGCTTCTTGCTAAGAACAAGCTCCCAAGATTCTGGTGCAACAGAAACAGGGAAACAGGGAAAGAGTGAAGATGTTTGTGCCCTCGTTGTAAACTTTGAAGATTAATTTTCTCACACTGACTATAGCTACAGTCCTTGTGCTTGTAGTGCGTGTTGACAATTAAAGTTAAGCAAAGCAGTCAGGCAAATAACATTTTCAGAGAGAGGTCAGCAATGGAAGTCTCTATTATTTTTTTCAACAGACGTTTTCTTTAACATTTCTGAACAAGGATAACACTCAGGACTGTGTTCTACCCATTCCAATAGAATACTGATCCAAGAAGTGTTTTTATAATCAAGTTTTAAAAGCAAAGACTGGATAATTAAAGTGAATATTCACAGAATGTATTGTGTGAAGATTCTCAACTCTGCCTCATTGTTTAGAAAACTGAAACAAGAATCACATAATATGAAGTGTTCTATTCATTTGTAGTGAATTGCCTCTTCCATGCCCTTTTCTATTACTAGACTTGTTATGAACCGGTGACATTCCTGCCATTTTTTTTTTAAATTTTCGGGTAGCCCGACATTCCTTTACAAAGAATTCTTAATCCTGTGTTAAGTATATATGATATGTGGGAGATGAAGACCCTATAGGGGAATAGAAAGCATATCTTTTATAACGTGGTTTTTATTGTATGCTTTATTTTGTTTTGTTTTTATTTTGCTTTATGTACAATACTCTACTACGCGGACAGGAAAGAATAAACCTCATCACAGGCACAAGTCACCAGCATTATAACCGATGGAAATGAAGGCAAAATAATCACCACGTTCCAAATTTACAGAGATACAGGGTGTCTGTGGTCAACAACTGCAAGTAAATATGTATTGTATAAATACAGACATAAATAAATAAATAAATAAATAAATAAATATGTATTTCTATATGTAATTCTATTGCCTTCCCATAAGCTCTATCCCACTCATAATAACCATATCAATGTAGAAGTTTGTAAACTTATTGAAGATACTCAGCCCTGTGAATATGCACTTCCTTGTGTCACAACTCTAACAGAGCCTGCCTTCTGAACTACAATGCAACGTCTGAACAACGTAACATTATCATTGCTTGCTGGAAGCAATGCATGGTGGGATATGTAGTCTTGAGAAATGTAGATTGCATCACATGTAATAAAGAAAGAGATGCAAAGCACACTGGGAATCCAAAAAGCTGATGAAAGTGACGGGCAGATGGAAGGCAGCACTCACTACATAAAAGGGATTTTTTCAAGTAAGTTCGTGAGTACTCTGTCCTCCTCCTGCCTTTTTTTATACACAATATGATATATATGAGGGGGTAGGCAAACTTCAGACCTCTAGTTGTGGTGAAACTACAAATCCCATAATGCATCTGCCTCTGGGAGTCATGCCTATGGCTATCAGAGTCTTGCAATGCCTCATGGGATTTGTAGTTCCACAACAGCTGGTGGATCGGGGTTTGCCTACCTCTGAATATAATATGAATAGTCAATTTCAGGTAAGCACTGCCTTGTATGGGATCCAGTTAGGATCGCAGCATACAACTTCACACCATAACCTTTCAGTCACCGTGTACTGATTACAATATAAGGACTTGTATCTGAGATAACGCCATCCCCTCCCCCGGTGAAGGCAGCCTGTTCAAACATTTCATAAATGAATTTTCAGAAAGGTTACATCGGTCCTCCTTGTTCCCAGGTATGTTTGCTGACATTTGCTCTGCAGAATCCTCTATAAATAGACGCTATGTTTTGGCACTTTATTAATAATCCCGGCACTTTGTCAGCCTGGCCCGAGTCAATTATAGGGCATACCTTCTAAAAACAGAGAAGATACACAGTAACCGGCCGCTGAAACCTTAGACAAGCCGTGAAGCAGAAAACAAACCTGTAAAGTTACTATAAATTAGTCGCAGAGAGCGAGCAGGCCTCGTTTGTCAAAGTATCTGAAAGGAGATCTGTCTGTGTCGCCCCTGGCAACCGTGTTCTTTGTTCTAAGTTTATAAGCTGCATTGCATAGTTACCAATAGGGATGCACCGATACCGTTTTTTCGGTATCGAGTACGAGTACCGTGTTATGACTCACCATTTGGCTTCACCACTTGGCTTCCATCTCTATGCTTCTCGTCACAAGGTGACAAGGGAGCATGAAGCCAGCTTCCCGGCCAATCAGAAAGCCGGACAGTGAGTCATTAGACGCTGCCCGGCTTCCTGATTGGCCAGCTTCCCATCCAACCAGGAAGCCGGGCAGTGAGTCATTACACGCTGCTCGGCTTCCTGATTGGCCGGGAAGCCGGCTCCATGCTCCCTGGTGACGAGAGCACATGGAGCCGGCTTCCCAGCCAATCAAGAAGCCGGGCAGCATTTAATGACTCACTGCCCGGCTTCCTGATACCGGAAGCTCATGTATCAGGCTAGGTACTTGGTATTGGCATTGGCACCGATACCGATACTAGTATCGGTATCGGTGCATCCCTAATTACCAATCTTCTAAATTCTAGGGAATCAATAAAAACTCACAAACCTGAGAGGAAAGGCTGTATTGGTTTATTTTTTTTGGCGGGGGGTTGCTTAAAATGGGATTTCTGGTGCATTCCGGTGCGTTCCATCGCAATCCGATGCAGCTAAAATAGGGCAAGCAGTATTTTTCTGGCTGCATTGGAATTGGCTGCTCTGGTGTGAGCAGAGCACAAGAAATCCCATTGGAAAGCATTGTGATGCATTTTTGATGTAGCTGCAAAACGGAGAGGACTGCATCACTACTGCATCTGGTGTGAACTAGCCCTCAGGACACCAGAGGCCAGGGAAGAAGCGGCTGTGCGGACCAGTCTAGCAGCCAGGCAGGATTGAGGATCGGGTGAGTATTTATATTTATTTATTATTAATTTATTTATTATTAATGTATTATTTGAGCCCCCTAGAGAAAAATGAGCCATTGACCCTTGCAGTGCAGAGGTAGTTTCACAGCAAAGGTGAACTTTTTACATTCCTGGAGTTCCTCTTTAACATAGAAAACAAACTATTAAAATACACTACCAGCTTTATTTGTGAAACATTCAAGGAGCAAAGTGTTGCGTTCCATAGCCCTTAGCAACGAATGGAGTCGGCTGGTATATGTCGTGCAATGATCACTGGAGTCTGCAGACTTAAGTAGCTGTGTTCGCCAAGTCACAGATGAATCTGTTGTTCGTCATGGTAAGGCTGGCTCTAAACCTGCCAGCTGCAATAGGTGTAAATGGCGGGCACACTCACAAATTAGCGGTCTGTTAAGACGTTTTTAATGCTGTGCAATCTTTTTTTTTAGTTTCCGGTGTAAATCCCCAATTATGACATGTTCATAAAACTGGAATGCAAACATTTTCAAAATGCTGCCCTCATATAAAACGTTAACTGAAAACACACAGCGCATATTAATAGGTGATGAAGATTTAGTTTGACATGCTGCACACTGACGGGGATTTGTATGCACCAAAGTATGGTGACATTTCCAGGGACAGCAGTTTCCACATGACAAAATCTCAAAACCTGGAACTGCCCCGAAAACAGGGAACACCAACCAGATACAGAAATATTCACTAATATAGCAGAAGGAACACAACACCGAGAGCAAAGTGTGATGGAACAGAATCCTTGTTCCAACTTGAGTAAAGTAAATACTCAGTGAATGCTACGGGGAAATGTATTAAAACTGGAGAAGACAGAATCCGGAGCAGTTGCTCATAGTAACCATTCAGCTTCTCTCTTCAGTTTGTTCAGTTAAAGGATAATTAAACTGTCCCGTTTTTTTTTTGCATATAGCTGCATTGGAATTGGCTGCTCTGGTGTGAGCAGAGCACAAGAAATCCCATTGGAAAGCATTGTGATGCATTTTTGATGTAGCTGCAAAACGGAGAGGACTGCATCACTACTGCATCTGGTGTGAACTAGCCCTCAGGACACCAGAGGCCAGGGAAGAAGCGGCTGTGCGGACCAGTCTAGCAGCCAGGCAGGATTGAGGATCGGGTGAGTATTTATATTTATTTATTATTAATTTATTTATTATTAATGTATTATTTGAGCCCCCTAGAGAAAAATGAGCCATTGACCCTTGCAGTGCAGAGGTAGTTTCACAGCAAAGGTGAACTTTTTACATTCCTGGAGTTCCTCTTTAACATAGAAAACAAACTATTAAAATACACTACCAGCTTTATTTGTGAAACATTCAAGGAGCAAAGTGTTGCGTTCCATAGCCCTTAGCAACGAATGGAGTCGGCTGGTATATGTCGTGCAATGATCACTGGAGTCTGCAGACTTAAGTAGCTGTGTTCGCCAAGTCACAGATGAATCTGTTGTTCGTCATGGTAAGGCTGGCTCTAAACCTGCCAGCTGCAATAGGTGTAAATGGCGGGCACACTCACAAATTAGCGGTCTGTTAAGACGTTTTTAATGCTGTGCAATCTTTTTTTTTAGTTTCCGGTGTAAATCCCCAATTATGACATGTTCATAAAACTGGAATGCAAACATTTTCAAAATGCTGCCCTCATATAAAACGTTAACTGAAAACACACAGCGCATATTAATAGGTGATGAAGATTTAGTTTGACATGCTGCACACTGACGGGGATTTGTATGCACCAAAGTATGGTGACATTTCCAGGGACAGCAGTTTCCACATGACAAAATCTCAAAACCTGGAACTGCCCCGAAAACAGGGAACACCAACCAGATACAGAAATATTCACTAATATAGCAGAAGGAACACAACACCGAGAGCAAAGTGTGATGGAACAGAATCCTTGTTCCAACTTGAGTAAAGTAAATACTCAGTGAATGCTACGGGGAAATGTATTAAAACTGGAGAAGACAGAATCCGGAGCAGTTGCTCATAGTAACCATTCAGCTTCTCTCTTCAGTTTGTTCAGTTAAAGGATAATTAAACTGTCCCGTTTTTTTTTTGCATATATTACTGCTAGCAAGCAGTATATATATGCAAAAACATTAAAAAAAAGTTAAGAAGAGGGTTCTCGTCTAAAAATCTGAAGATTCTGGGGCGGTCGCAAAGGACCATGGGGCGGGCGCATGCACAGTACAGATCTTCAGCCGGGAGATGAGGAGAGACACAAGGTAAGTCAATGCCGGCAGCTTGTACCCGCACAGACTCTGTGTGACAGGAAGTGTCAGGAAGAGTGAGGAGTCAGCACTGGATCAGAGACCAGCATCAGCGCTGGAGGTACTCCTGAAAAGTACTGGAAAGAAGCGGATGATCGCATCAAGAGGCATCATTTAAGGTCTTTACTCCAGCATTGGGGAGGAACTTTAGCCTTTAATGTCACTTTAAGCTTTGAAAATGAAAGAGAGAAGCTGTCATGCTCAGCTGCTCCAGATTCCGTCTGCTCCAGTTTTGATAAATTCCCCTCCATGGGTGACTGCACTGTGCAAAAAACGAAATCTGGATGGTCTAAGCAACAAGGCACTGCTTCAAGAATCAAATGATGATGACTTATGAAAATTGGAACATAAATGGAGATGTCAATGGCAACTAATCAGAGTACTTTATAAAGCATCACCTACAAATATAACATTTCCTGGGTTGCTTTGAGCAACAGCTCCACTTCTAATTGCCCATCATGGACAGTGTAAGTGTTCTACAGCGAGCATCCGTTCATTCTAACTGCAGAATACTACTACTGTAATACAGTTTCTCCATCGGAGCTTCTAAGTCTCAAACAGCACATGCGTAGAAGTGCAATTTCCAAAAGCAAAAGTTGTCCTCCTCACATTGATCACGGATTTCTGCAGACTGATATTTACCAACCTTGTTCACACCATTTCCACTGAGCTACATTTCTCTGTGCACCACTGCACATGTATGGCGTATAGTGAGAGCAGCACACATAGAGAACAATTGTTCACACCATACATGTGCAGTGGTGTGCAGAGAAACGAAGCTCAATGGACATGGTGTGAACAAAGTGATCACCGGAGGATTGCATGTTGTAATTACATGCAGACATAGATATAGTCCATTAAGATGGCCATAGACATTAGTCAATGGTCGGACGTGTATGCTTGATCTGACCATCTCAAGTCATAGTGTCTTTTTGAATCAACTTCTGTCCTAAACAGAAACACTCTTTGCAGATGTTGGGGAAGGCGACTTGTCACAGACAAACAGTAGCGATCAGGGAAATCTTTCTCTCTGATCTGTGTGTCCAAGCCATCCATGGCTGATCTCTGTGTCCCCCAAGAACTGGGTCTTCAGGGACTACTACATAGACGTTACAAGGCAGTCTCCTGATCCAGCCTAAAATGGATGGACACCTTCAGTGTGTTGACAACACAGATGACTGAAAATGTTTTCAAACATTTGTTTGACCTAACAAATGAGCCAGCTTGAGGTTGCGCTGGGACTAATTTGTACCGACTGAAGAGAAAAAAACTGGAGTAAATGTGAAACAAGTTTGGACTGTTAAAATTAATTAAGCTGATTGGTTGCTATTGGCAACTCATCCGCTTTTGCTCCAGGGGTCTTTGATTGTGCCCCGGTGTACCTGCTACAGCAGGAAGAATGCAGTTTTGCATAGTGTGTACTTTCTAGAATGCTGAAAATGTGATCAATTCTACAATCTTTATGATCAAAAAGCTTAGAGCGCTGGTACCCCAGGGGTACTTCTTATAAGTACCCTACCTCGGGTGAAAGAAGAACTTTTCATGTTCTGAGGGTACTTCTAATTGTAAGTCAGTTCACATAACAGTTTAGACTTTCTATATAAATATATATGATGATGCTTTGACGTATCTCCTCTATACCAACTTTGGAATTGTGTATACATATATATATTTATAAAGTTATTTAAAAACATAATTATATGTTAGAAAAATATTTATACACAGTTAGAGGGATCTGGCAAAAAGTGTAACCACATCAAGCAGTATCTGAAATCCAGTGACCCTCTCCAGGGGCTGCTCAATAAACTCCTTTCATAGAGGGCTACATGCTTTATTAAAGTTGAGAAACACTGCCTTAGAGAAGAGAATGTTGCAGATAACACTTACTTTCTGCAGCCACTGCGTGTAGTTTTCCATGACATGCTCCAGATGTTGAATTTTCTGGGTGGAAAAATCCTGATCCATTTGTGGAGCATCCCTCTGCAGTGCATTGGTGTACTGCTGCTGCTCCGTAGACCCCTCACGACAATTGCCATCCAGTTCAGGCAGAATAAAAGTGTAAGTGCACTGGCCATGCTGGATCCGGTTATATCTTCTCCCTGTGCTGTCTGTGCCTTTCCTCTGCCCAGTGCCCGCTGTGCTCACCATCAGGGTTGCCCAGAGGGCGCACAAAATCACCAATGCCATCTTGTCCTCAACTTGATAAATGAAAATCTGCAGCTTTCCTTTCAGTGGCTTCCTAATTTCACCCTGGGAAATTTGGGATAGAAAGTTTCAGCACTGTAAAAAAAAGAAAAAAAAAAGAAGGGAAAGGATTTGCTTCAGCTGCACTATTTTGGTGTCACCCCAGTGATAATGTCTATTCAGCTCCAATAGATATATTTAGAGCATTGGCAGCCAGCATCTATTGTCTCCACTCATTTGCAGTCCAAAGATTAGCCACTCGGCTGCACATGCAAAGCCTGGTCCCCTTTGCCTGTGCTCTGGCTGCAGCAGGACTGCTATTTGCACTCAGAGCCTTGTGCGTTTTATTAAGACTGCACATTCAAGCTGGAGAGAGAGAGAGTGAGAGAGTTGGCTTGACAGGAATGTTGTGTGTGTATGAGTGCGCCCCTATGCAAAGCATGCTTGGTGGCTCAGTAGAGAAGGAGAGATCAGTTTACAAAGTGGCTGCATGCATGACCTCAATCAAGCTTATTCTACATAACAACTAACAGCTTGAGACAAGCTCGAGAAAAGGCAGTTTGTCCTTGTCAATGTATTAAAAGTTAAGAGCTCATTAAATTACTGTCATTCTACAAGTCTGGTGCTGCCAGATCTATGCAGGTGCCAGGCTTGCTTGAAAGGGCACAAGGAACAATGGAAGGTGACATGTTCAGCCTTAACCTGCTCATACATTTAGCAATTTTGGAACTTTCCATCAGCTTTCTGCCACCCATTGTTTGTTTGGTTTCCAAAGACCGAATGTAGAGCAGAAATTAACCCAAACCACTGCAGTGATAGAGTTTCCCCCAACAAAAAGCCCACAGATCCCTTAAACTTTTTAGTAAATTCCTGGATTTCTGTCTGTACATGAAGGTGAAAAAATAATACCTTTTATTAATTTCCATCATACCAAATGAAAAAAACTTGCTTTTTATATATGTTGAGTTAGACAAGTAGATCCAAAAATGATCGACAGTGAGATACCTGTGTCCACAATCATTCAGAATTTGCATGTAAATCAGAACAGGTACATTTTTCCACCTCGCCCCCACCAGCATCTCTTGTCCTACCATGCCTGGGTCTGCTGAGCCCCCCTAGGCTCAGGCGCCGGTACACTCCCCAACCTCACCTAACACATGCAGGCTGCAGCACCTCTTCTCCTGTGTCTTTGGCGGCCAGTGGAGGTGGAGGGACCACAAGAGAGGGTCCCCACGATGACCCAAACAGCAGGATGTGGCTGCCTGGCGGTGCCTGTAGAGTCTCGTATTGGCTCCATTATGCTACTGTTATGCTAACAGTTCTCCTAAATAACCGGCAGTTGCACGGCCGCCTGTGTGCATTGGATCCCCGCACAGCCGCCGGCGCCGGTACATAAAGCTGTCACTCAGTGTCACCGACTTTACTGCAGTTCATTGTACAAAGTTTTTTTTTTACAATGAACTGCAGTAAAGTCTGTAGCACTGAGTGACAGATGTATGTAGTTGTATCACTACACTGCGTGAGTGCGGGACCTGCGGGTGGCAGAGGCAAGGAGCGGGACTCGGGAACGGCACTAATCTCGGGGGGCAATCGGACCTCGGTTGGTAAGTACAGGTTGTTTGTAAGTCGGGCGTTTGTAAGTCGGGGACTGCCTGTATTGGAGATATTGGCAAACATCTACAAGTGGCATACTGTACATAAATTGGAGATATCGGCAAACATCTATAGGTGAGATACATATATTGGAGATATCGGCAAACATCTACAGGTCAGATACATATATTGGAGATATTGGCAAACATCTACAGGTGAGATACATATATTGGAGATATTGGCAAACATCTACAAGTGAGATACATATATTGGAAATATTGGCAAACATCTACAGGGGAGATACATATATTGGAAATATTGGCAAACATCTACAGGGGAGAAACATATATTGGAGATGTTTTACCTGCCGAAGGATTTGTATTTCTATCCTTTCAGTCCAGATATTTACACAGCTAGGCAGGTGACACTACTTTGTTTGTTACAGTTTTACAGTTAAGGATTACAGTGCTGTCATCTGCCATCCACACCCTCCTAATTGCACAGTAAATGAGCAGCAGGAGACTGATAAGGGGCCTCCCCTACATCAGCATGTAGGGGAGGTCAACTGCAGGTCAGAAGGAGGCCAACAGTAGGTGAGATGCATCTATCAGTGATGTAAAATGCAAGTGGAGTACATCACAAAGAAGACTGCTTTTGCCCATTAATACAAGCCCTTGCACTGCCCTGATTATGACAAGTAATGCCTGAACAATGCTTTGGAAACTCACCACAATCACTATTATTAACACATGTGGGTCACTTTCCAATATGACAAAAATATATTAATTATTTCCTAAATCAGTGGCCAAACACTAATGCAGTAAGTCACCTACTTAGGAACCTTCAAGTTGTGAACATTCAAAGATGCAAACGTGCTTTCGCATCTCCAATCACGGACGTTTGTTCACATGTCTTGCGTACATTGTCATGTGCATCCGATACAAGTGGCTGTGCTTTTGTGTACTTTATTGTACAGAGTACAGTATCTAGCCCAGGATGTCCGGAAGCAAGCGTAAAAGCAGCTGTGATGTAGCTAGTACTGCTTCTGCTAAGAAGCGCCAAACGATAACAATGAAAACAATAATAAAAATAATTGAGAGACTGGAGCGAGGCGAAAAGATGGTAGACGTCGCTCGTTTTTATAACATGAATCGTTCAACCATCGGCAGCATTCTAAAGACAAAAGGACAAGATCATGGAACATGTGAAGTCTGCTGTGCCGATGATGTCTACAATAATAACAAAAAAGCGTGAAAAAGTGATGGAAGAGATGGAGAACTTTGCTGAACAAATTGGACTTACGAATGCGCTCTCAGAACGGAACTCCTTTGTAAGTTGGGGACTTACTGTACAGAAAATGGTTTGATACAAATGTTTATATCAATGTCCAGACAGGCACATGCTAGACTTTGGTTCCCTTAACATCTGACCAGTGAGTGATTTATTTTTGTCTGGGTTGATTTTTACTACACTTATAGTCACAAATTATTTTATTTTTTTATTGAGAATAATCAAAAATAAAACATTACACAACGAACAAGCATTGGTATGCAGCAGAGACATTAACTCAGTACACAGACTGAAATCCAGACATGTCAAGTAAAGTACATCCATAAACTGAAACTGAATTATATAATATGGATACATTCCGCTGGAAAGTTGCGCATCATATATGTGTAATACTAACAACTAGTAGCAGACCCTATAGCCATGAGGGTCGGTACTGTGGGTAGAAGACCAATTCGAACCATTAGGGGCATTCGTGGGTGCAACAGGAGGACTACTCGTGGTGGAGATTGGTGGTGGGAAGCTCGAGTGATCGCAGTAGATCAAGGGTCAGAGGACATCTAGGGGCCCTAGGGAACCCGTCAGTTTAGCCTCGAGGTACCATTTGGACAGCTTAAAAATGGACATCAGATCTTGCAGCTGTTGTAATGAAAACTCTGCTGCAACATACGATGTCCAAGTAGCAAAGAACGTTTTAGTGCGTGCTTCATTAAATTTCGTGTCCAGCTTGTCCAGTAACAACAAGCGATTCTAGTCACAAATTATTACTTCATCATTTCCTATCGGCAGATCCTTTCAATGACACCTGTGTTGATTCTCAGGACTTGACATCCATGGGGAATGATGGAAAGAACCTAGACATATGACAAGGGGTTCTTCTAAGAAATAAAGATCTCAGGGTGAAATTAAAAAGCATCTCTGAGCACACCACATACATGTTGCTGCACATTGTCTTATTTCCAGTCTTCAAATATTTTCAATAACTACAGCATGTGAATCAAAAATATGTTCAAGTCAGTGTAAAGGTAATAATGTCTAACTAAGAGTATAATGACAAACCGAAAAAGTCTGCTACCTTATATAACCTATAAGGTAAAATTTTCATAGGGGGGATATACTAATGGGCAAGGGTAGGCAACCTTGGCTCTCCAGCTGTGCTGAAACTACAAATCCCATCATGCGTCTGCCTCTGGGAGTCATGCCTTTGGCTTGCAATGCCTTATGGGATTTGTAGTTTCAGCACAGATGGAGAGCCAAGGTTGCCTACCCCTGGTAATGGGTATATCGATGGAGTTGATAGAAGTGCGATACAAGGATTGTTTCGGGTACCAATGAAGGAGGAACAGACCTATTGGCAAGGAGGCCAGCTCCATGCTCCCTCGTCACCAAGTGACAAGGGAGCATGAGTCCAGCTTCCCAGCCAATCAGGAAGTCAGGCGGCATGTAATGACTTGGCGCCCAGCTTCCTGATACCAGAAGTTCAGGTATCAGGATAAGTATTGGGAGCATTTGGGCAAGAAGGAGTACTTGCCAAAAAACTCGGTATCAGTGCATCCCTAGTTTGTATGTATGTGTATGTAGTCAGTGCCACTGAAATGGTGTGTGCACCTGGCTTCCACCTATCCACCATTCCAGTGACACTGACAGTGCACCTGGCTACCACCTACAGGCAGTGTTACTGGAATAGAGGATAGGTGAGAGCAAGGTGTATACACCATTTCATAGACACTAGCAGTGCCGGTAAGTGGCAGCTGGGTGAACACACCTTTCCAGAGACTCTCAGTGCAGTGCACCTTGCTCCCACCTATCCACCATTCCAATGACACTGACTGTGCACCTGGCTGCCACTTACAGGCACTGTCAGTGTCACTGGAATGGTGTACGCACAGTGCAACTGGATCCCACCTACCCACCGTTCTGTAGACTACGGACCTATTGGTTAATCCCCTCCTACTTTTACAGCACCCTTTGGACACACCCACCATAACTCTGTCCACTGCCCCACCAGCCGCCCCACCCACAGTTTCAGGAATTACAATTTCTACAAGATCCAAAGTATGTAGCTAGATAGATAGGTACGATAGATAGATAGATAGATAGATAGATAGATAGATAGATAGATAGATAGATAGATAGATAGATAGATAGATAGATAGATAGATAGTCACAGAACGTAGCCAGAGGAATGTATAAATGTGTTTACTGTGACCATCTGTTTGCACATCTGAATGCCCTGCCCTGTGTGCTGATATGAAATACCAGTGTGAGCTGCTCACAGGCCAGTTGCTCTTGAGGTCTTAATCATAATCCACTCAGTGTGTGTTATGTTTTAAAGAATACCTGTCATGAGAGAAACATGAATGTTGCCATTCCTATTACTGTTTGCTTGGTTTAAATACATTTGAGTCATGGACCCAGAAATGTATGGAGAAAGTAAAAGTCAGAGAAATGTAAAAACTCCTTACCTCTATACTGGTCCTGGGTCAATGATTTAAAAGACAAAGTGGTTACATAAAAACACTTTTAGTTTAACCAATCATTCTTTTATCCACGTAAACTTGGGACATGGTATAGGATGTTTCCTTTGCCTATCTACTTTATTTTGAAAGTTGTCCATTCCACCTTAATCTTATAAGAATGGAAGGCATTAAATAATGCAATTTCATGGTGGTTAATCATGTTTTACTTTACCCCAGCAGTCCTACAACAAGGCACTAAATGAATCTTCAAAGATGTGTATGCAGCACTCTTAAAAAATATGAGAAAGCACGCAAGTAATATGTTCAAGTCAACGGTTATGTTCAGTAGGAATAACTTCAGAATGTTTACTATCTGAAATCCACAAAAACATATCCTTAAGACAGCTGGGCAGATCTGCAGAAATGCTATTCTTTTAGAATGTTGCTCTAGGCGTTATACAGGGAAATATCTTCCTGCAAATATAAAAGATCAATCTTCTGGGCCGTTGCAGAAGAATATATAGACACAGAAGTCTATACCTGCTGACGCTACGGTTTATAAACTTACATAGTTTACCAGACAGATTTCAGTTTTAACAGTATTTTTTCCTGCTGTCAAACACCTGCACAGTGAAGGTGTGCAGAGGGTGCATCTGTTCCTGGGCCCACAAGGTCAGAGGGCCAACCATGGCTATTTCCAGTTGTGTGCTCATATTACATAACACTGCACTGATGTAGATACTAGAAGGCATTCTATAGAAATTACCTTTACAACAATAGAAGGAAAATGTCAATATTATCACTTGAGCTGCATTTGACCCAAAACTGATATATATATATA
>NW_017306307.1:1504302-1522396 GCF_000935625.1 Nanorana parkeri
TCCCCAACTCTATCAAAAAAAAGTTTGGCTTTAGTATAATTTTTAACTTTTTCCAAGTGCAGCATGAGCTGGATCATCAATCTTTTCATCCCTGTATACCCAAGAGACACAGAAGCTTCTAGAAGAGATCCAAAGACATTCTTCTGCTCAACTAAGTACCATTAAAACAAAGAATACTAGGACTTTCCAGGTGTTCCAGTGATGAACCATACATGTAAATGAAGTCCTAAATTCACAAACATATCAGTTTTTTCTGTACATAGATTAAAACAGAAATTCCTAAAAGTTTACCCCTTATAGAACATAAAAAATGGAGTTTGATCAAATACCCAAGACACATGACACATAAACTTCCAGAAGAAGCACAAGGACATTCTCCTGTCCAATGCAGGGATCTTCAAATAAGTGCCATGAAAACAAAGAATACCGTATATACTCGAGTATAAGCCGTCCCGAATATAAGCCGAGGTACCTAATTTTAGCCAAAAAAACTGGGAAAAAGTATTGACCCGAATATAAGCCGAGGAAACTTTTCAGGTGCTCCAGTGATGAACCACACATGTACACAAAGTCAAAAATTCATAAAAGTATCCGTTTTATCTGTACATAGATTAAAGTACATAGATTAAACAGAAATTCATAAAACCCCCTATAGAGCATAACACATTGAGTTTGATCAAATATACACAAGTGTATTCAATCAAAATGTAATCAAAAACACATTTTATACCCTTAAGAATCCCACCAGTCAGCACTTTATACTTTGGACTCTATAACCAGAGACCATTTATCCTATATAACACTGACTTCACCGGTAGGGTAGGGATGATACTCAATGCATTTCTCAGACTTGTGCATCTGCTTCCATGTAACGGGTTTTAAATCTGAGATCGATACCTTGTCCAAGCCGAACGCTCATGAGCGGGTGAGCGCAGAAGGAAGGGGGTATATTAGGGAATTTAAAAACCCAAGGCTAGCAGAATAGGTCAGCTCCATTTAATGCATCAAAATCATGGTGTTGTTAAACCTTTACTTTTCCTACATGACTGGAGTATGCACAGATGCCACAATTGTACAGCTGGGGGTTTGTGCTGTGTCATGCTATATAAAAGAAGAGAATAGCATAGACACCGGCACTCCAAGTAACAAATCAATGGCGTCTGTTTATTGACGCATGAGACATAGCACAATGCATCAAAAAGCAATGTTTCGGGGTCTCACAAGATCCCCTTCATCAGGCAAAATGAGTGGTGCCGGATAAAGGGGATTTTGTGAGACCCCGAAAAGTTGCTTTTTGATGCATTGCGCTATGTCTCATGCGTCAATAAACAGACGCCATTGATTCGTTACTTGGAGTGGCGGTGTCTATGTTATTCTGTGATTATAGACAGTTGCCATCCATCGACTGCTGCAGAGGTTTTGAGTGTGATGGGTTCATGGACTGTATGCTTTATAAAAGGACCCTTGCTCTCTATCTCAAAGCAGTGATCTCTCTGCATCAGTCTGACATGCCCCCTGCAAAGTCATAGCTAGAGTTTTCCAATCAGCAGGGAACATGAGCTGTGCTAATTGGGGTGCTCTAGGTCTGACTCAGCAGGGCATGCTATGGACCTCTGCAAAGCTAAAACCCTCCAACCAGCAAGGAACATGAAACTTGCCAACTGGAGAGCTCTAAGTCTGACTCAACAGGAGGTGTTATGGACCTCTGCTGAGAGGCCACTACTTCCCTCAAAGAGCAAGGGTCTGTCTGTACAACATACTGGCAGGGGACTGGTATTTCTACTCAAGCTGTAGGTGCCTTCTAAAAAAAAGGCTTTGAACACCTTTTGTTTTGATGCACCTGGGATGTTTTTAGCTAATTTAAACTGAAATATCATTTGGGCTTTAAGCCCATCACAGTTTGCAAGAACATTGAATGCAACTCGCCAAATGCTTATTTTAATTTGCCATGTGTGCTAAAATAAAAAGACAGCTGGAATCTGATTAGGTGATCTGGGAAACACAAATATATCCCTGTTAGCCATGCATAAAGTTATGAAAGGTCCATTGTATATCTGTAAAGGGATAAGAAATATGTTCATAGCATGCTATATACATTAATAAATAAACAAATCAAATGTCTTTTCGGAGAGGCTCATTCACGGATACAAAGTTGCGAGGAAAGACTCGTCCCGAGTTGGTGTCAATGTCAATATTGACACAGCTCTTACCAAACCTAATGTTGCCTCACAAAAGTGATTTACAAACTCAGTGAAATAGCACACAGCTCCAAGTCATTTTTCATCCATAGGAAGCCATTAATCTCTTCTTGACTCAAATGACACCTTTTAACAAATATGGCCCTTTGTGTCCACCAATTACTATGCAGTGCACATAAAACCTGTTTTCGTTTTTAAGTTAATGAATGAAGGGACAGATCTGAAAGTTCTGAAACAAATGAGGTTTCCTCTAGTGATCCTCAGTGGTCTGTTTGTTTAGTGGCAGATATGTGGTTTATGTTCAACGAAGACAAACAATAGTTTTTTTGTCTGAATCTCCAGCAATCGATGCTCTAGACAGATGATAGATGGGAACATTGCAGCATATTGAGTAATTGTGAGGAAACCTATTACATGAGACCCCCTTGTGGTGTTTCACAGGAAAGCACTTTGGCTTTTTGGGAGACTGGTTCTATATTAAACCTGATACAGTACATGCTTGTTTGTCTTTTCCGGGAAACGCAGGATTGCTTTTACTTGGGGGCCTTAAGCTCCTGGCCTCATTCATCACAGGCCAAGGAAGCAGCAAACACATTACTTAAATAATTAGTCTTTAATTGAAAGAAAGTCGTGTCACTGGAGCTAGGGATGAAAGATCAGCTCGGAACTAGGATCGTTTGACCCCAATGTAAATAATGATGACCCGCTATTTGAGGGAGATCTAAGGAATGACTTGTTTTTCTAATATTGATCCTGTTGCTAATATCACCAGGAGGGAACTCCATCTCACAGTTTAGGTCATACATAGCCAGGTCTGTGGGCAGCAACCACAAAAGATCAATTGCCTATTTAAAGAAGGACCAGTAGGTTGAACTCGATGGATCTGTGTCTTTATTCAACCTCATATGCTATGTATGTTGTTGTATTCATAACAAACAATAATCTGTTACATTGTTTAGGCAACAGGCGCACACTTGGTCATACCTCAAGCGGAAAAAAATATGGCATATTCTCATGGCTGCAGGAATTAAAATGTATCAATTGTCCCCATTTTTTTTTTTAGATTGGATAGCAAAGCGAATATTTTAAATGTCTTGTCAGAGATAGAAAAGGAAGCAAGTGGAAATTGCTCCAAAGTGAAGGAAAGTCTCTTCCTAAAGTGACACTAAACATATTTATTAATGGTATTTATGTAGCATTGACAATTTACACAGCACTTTACATAGTGCACATTCAATTAGGAGGAGCTTACAATCTAAGGTCCCTATCTCACACACATACAGACAAATTTACCTTCCAGCACGTCTTTGGAGTGTAGGAGGAAACCCACGGAAGCACAGGGAGAACATGCAAACTCTATACAGATAGTGGCCTGGCCAGAATAGGAACTGGGGACCCCCAGTGCTACTAAGTGGAAGTGCGAAACACAAAGCCACAGTGCTGCCTCACTCAGCTGTTGATCCTCAAATCATCTCTGAACTCAATGTACTGTCCTTCCTTCTGGTAGGTGGCTACTTTTGCTCTCCATGATGCCTGTGTGTGCTGTAAAGTAGCCAGCACTCCAAGCTCACTCCCGGGATGGACTATAATCTCATAGTAATTTGTATTGAAATGATAGTCTATCACGGGAGAAAGCTTGCAGCAGTAGTTCATCTACAACACACACAGGGACCATGGGGAACAGAAGTAGCCCCCTTCCAGAAGGAAGGACAGTGTCAGCACCAATTCAGAGATGATTTGAGAATCCACAGCTGAGTGATACACCAATAGGATAAATTTTTTGTTAATAGTTAAGCTACTTGAATGCATTTTTAAGATTTCATTTTTGAGTTTAGTGTCACTTCAAAAAGCATGTCTATGGAATAGATATCTCATTGTAAGATATAGACATTAATTTCTGTATGGGTGACAATAGCCAAGCAGACAAATAAAGACGGTGATTCTCCAAAGTCAGGGGACTGTCAACAATAAAAATGTAAAACCAATGGCAGACCTTCTCCAAGCCACCTCTTCAGTTCCATTGAGCATCAGGAAGATAGATGCCCCAGCATGTATATCTACCTGACATTCATTAGAACTGAAGAAGTGGCTTGGAGAAGCTATGAAACATCTGAAATGAAACCATTGCTTGGTTGCTTTAAGAAATAATAACAGATCCTTTTTAGTTATAGCAGCCATATTCAAATAGTATTTAGAAGTTGTCAATGTTTCTCAATGATCTGCTTAAAGTGGACCTTTACCCATATCTTTAAAATAACAACAGACACACCTTTAGGGCTTGTTCACACGATTTTCCGGTCCTGATCTGGCCTGGATCTGGTGCAGATCTGCAGACGCGGTGCTCTGCATGCAGTGCGTTTTTGACACGTTTTTACCGCAGTCAGGACGCTGACAGTTCATTTTTAAGCCGTGGGGCTGTCAGTATGCAGATTCTTCCTCTGAGGTCACTTCCGCCCTCTCGTAACAACCACTTCCCTTTGTGTAAGTAAAGCTGGTGATCAGACATGTATCATATGTTTGCAGGCACGGTGTTGGCGCTGGCTACAGCAATCTGCAGAGAACGAGCTCACAGGAGGTCGTATAGCATTGGCGCACGCTCTATCAATCCGACAAATCTTTCTATGTCCAGGACCATGTTGTTCATGCCTACTGGTTTTCCATCTACTGCTCCACCACAACCAGGAAGTCCAACGATGATGACATCATGAAAAGTGTAGCAAGAATACTTTTTTTTTAGCTTAGCTGCAGTACGTTTTCAACGCCTTTTCGTTGCGTTTTTGACGCGTTTGTGCGTTTCCGGACTGGACAAAATGTGACATGGAGTATTTTTTCTGTCCGGACGTGAACGTACTGCGCACGTGAAAACTGTAGCCCATAAAACACATAGGGGTACATTGGGATGCATTTTTAGTGCAGGAGCGCACGGATCTGGTCAGGACAGAATCCGGACATCATGTGAACAAGCCCTTAGAGATGTTTGGTAATGACAATCTACAAACACATACTTCTAGATAATTGCCAGCTCTGTATTCTCTGCATGCCTTATTTCTCTTTTCTTTCCCAGTCTTCTGACAGTGGCCATTTTAACTAAGGGCAGATTACTAGATCTCTCTTTACTTCCTGGAACCCTGGCATATGTGACCTGGACATGTGACCATGCACATCATCTCAGGGGAAGAAAATGCCTTTCTATGAGATCTCATGACTTTACAGATGAGATTTTCCAGCAATACACTGAGGATGTAACCTTCCCAGGAAGCAATGCTTTTGCACATTACATGATTTGTGGCAGAAGTGAACCAGGAAGTAGATGAACTCTATTTGTAAGGAAATGAAAAACATGTTTGCTTAACTAATTAATGTAATATGATTTTATATTGGCATGCAGAGCTGCATGCTGATGTGATTTTTAGTGAAAGGGGATAAAGGTCCGCTTTAAGGTCTCATTCACACGTAGGCGTATTGCTTATGCACGTCTGTCGTGGGACCGTCGCACGTTTTTTTACCGCGAATCGCGGTAAAAAAGTCGCGCGACCGTCGCGCGTTTCCGAAGGCTACTTGGCTGTATCCCAATGGAAACACGCAACAAAACGGCCCAAAGTAGTACATGTACCTTTTCAGGCGTGGGCAGTTTTGTAGCGCGTTAGGGACGGGCTGAAATACGCCAAGGTGGGAACGAGACCATTAAATACAATGGGATTTATATTTTTGAGCGTTTTGTAGAGCGTTCGTCGAACGCGCTACAAAACGTTCAGGTGTGAACGAGGGCTAAGCAAAATGTTCTTTAACCGCTTGATGTCCGCCCGTTGTGAAAAAACGGACGGGCGGCAAACTCACATGGGCGTGTTGCCGTGATTAGACAGCTTTTTTTTCTGCTCGCGCGCACCCCCTAGCGCACGCGCAAGGGCAAAAAAACCTGTCCGTTGTGCACAGCTGTTACCGGCTGTTTGACATACAAACGATCAGTGGCTCTATAGCCTGCCGATCACTTGTATGTTGTGACTGCGCGCCCCCCTCCTTGAGTGCAGCCACCGCCGCCCCTCCTCCTGCACCCTCTCCTTCAATCCCGGCATCCCCTGCCCCATCTGCGCCCCTAGGACGGCTCGGGAGGGTGTCAGGAAGAAGATGGGAGGGAGATCAGCATTTTCCTTCTAGATGATCTCCCTCCGTACTGTGAATGCGCAAGTGATGTGTAATACATCACTTCCACATTCACCTGTCAGTCTTCTGGCTGCTATTGCTTAGAGACCCCTAATGTCTCCATAAAGAGGACCTATCAGTGTGCCTTTGCTATTATATAGGGAGATTGTTATGCCCCTATGTGATAGCAATGACATTAAGTGTAAAAAAAGATTTACAAAAGTAAAAATAAATTAAAAGTCACATATAAAAAAAGTTTTAAAAAAAACAAACAACATTTTAAAGTCCCCCACCTCCATTTTTACGCACATATAAACGTAAATACGCGTCAGGTGTGCCAGCACGCAAAAACAACAATTGCGCTACACATGTTACATATCGCCGCAAACGTTGGAGTGAGAGCAATAATTTTAGGGCCATCAATCACTGATGACACTGAACTGATGAGCGATAAAAGCTTTTAAAGCGTCGCTTATGGCCAATTTTGGGTATTATAGTTTTTTGAGGTTTCGCAGGCGCGCGCAATTTTAAGGCTTGACATGTTTGGTGTCTTTTTACCCGACGTGACCCCGTATTTTATATTTACCAAAAAAATGGGTAATAATAAATGTTTTATAATTTAATATAGGGGAAACCGTTTTTTAAAAAAGATTTTCTGTAATTTTTCCTTACTATAGTAAAAAATAAAAACCCCAGTGGTGATTAAATACCACCAAAAGAAAGCCCTACCTGTCCCTAAAAAATTGTATAAAATTAATTTCAGTACAGCGTTGGATGACGGAATAAATGTCAGTCAAATACTGCAGCGCTGAATACTGAAATATGGCCTGGACAGGAAGGGTGTATAACCACCGCGGACTTCAAGTGGTTAAAACATATACTTTTTATTTTTATTTAGAGATGGATTTTTTGGGTGTGTTTAGGGTAGATTATTTCACCAATGATACAATAATTGCCATAATTTTGGTGAAACTGATGCTCTTGCGGGTTGTCTCTACCCATTATTAAGACTCGTGAGTACAAATGCCTACAGAAAAGAAAGTTTTCAGGTTGCCCATAGCAACCAATCATATTCTCCCCTTCAGTTCAGCTTGCGAGCATCTGAGACGACAATTGTACTTCATTTATACACTTAGGACGATGAGGTCCATTATCTCTAGCTCTTCTTATAAACAAATTTGACCGCTATGTATTTTTATACATTTTGTTTTTGTTTGCCATTTATCTGTCATGGGAAATGTTGATACAGTATAAATAAATGGTAACAACAGCAGATGTTGATGTGCCTTCCCTATATCCTTTCTCAGTGAGGTTTAAAGGGAATCAAAAAAGACAGTACAGTACTTGAAATACACTTAAAATTGCAAAATTATGTATTAAAACCATCTGTTTTTTTTTTTTGTCTAGATGTTTTTATATTTTATACAGGCATATAAATATATCATATGTAATACTCTGTATTTTATATGTTTTATATTATATTTCACTGGAGGATTCAGCAAGGTTGTGTAGTGTGAAGTTTATTATGACAAGAGCCATCGCTCACAATAAAGCTCACTTCTCCCAGTCATTTGTTTATATATGTGGACGAGGCTTAAAGTGGGGCTCCCTCTTGTATCTTTTTTTTTTTTTTTTACAATGCTAAAGCACCTAAAGTATCACTAAACTTTTTTTTTTTTTTGCAGGCTTCAGACCGGTCTGATGATATCACAGGTCAGTCTTCTTCTTCCTTGGCAATGGTCCCACCTGTTCAGACAAAGAGTACTGTGAGCAGAGGCGGCTCTTCCATTAGGCCATTTTAGGCAGTCGTCTAAAGCTTCACAATCATGGGGGACTTGCAGCCTCTAGGGCGGGATCTCCTCTAGCGCTGGTCAGCAGACCCCGGGACTGTGGAGCCTCTATTACAAGAAAACAGCAGTCCCAGGTGTCCACTTCAGCATCCATTTCTGATAAATTCCCCAATGTCCCGTGGGCCCCCTGCTAAACTGACAGCAGAAGAGAGGGGACTATTTTTCCTCTTCATTAACTTTTAGTTCCGGCCTTCACATGCTGCCTGTGTGGATAGATATCCCTTCATCAGTGCACCTGCCCACCCAACAGGTGAAGAGAAGCTGAAGTCTGCAGATAAAAAAGTAAGAAAAGCACCCTATTATTGCATTTTGATGTTTTTTAATAATCTAATTTAAATTGTTGTTTAATGTATTGCTGGCTGCCTGGCTTAGATTTGTAGTCCTCTATAGCTAAGATGATGGTATGCTGCATTGCTGTATGTATTGCTAGGATTTGTAGTCCATTATAGCTAAGCTGATGGTATTCTGCATTGCTGTATGTATTGCTGGATGTGTAGTCCTGTATAGCTAAGATGATAGTATTCTGCATTGCTGTATGACCTTGGAGCTAGAATAGAAAGAAAATCACCCAAAGCCACATGTATTGTATTTGATGTATTAATAAAACCATCAGCTATATAGGACTACAAATCTCAGCAATACATTATACAGTAATGCAGAATAATTAGGGCATCAAATTCTAACTTCAGAACATGGAACAAGTTCGAATTCAAACTCAAACTCAATGCAAGTCTATGGGACCAGAACTTGGAAAATCAATTGTCCCCTTTATATGCAAGTTATTGGCAATAAAAAGGGTATGAGGATTTGGGTACTGCCCTGGGGGGCATGTATCAATGAAAAAAAACTATTTGATAAAATACCATTTTTAAAGGAGCAGTTATTTTATCATTGCTTAAAGTGAAACAATAAAAATGAAAAATTCCTTTAAATATCGTGCCTGGGGGGTCCCCTTAAACTGCCTGTTGAGTGGTGCATCTGTACTATGCATATAACCTGCTGCAGCAAAAATAACATTTATAAAGAAAAAAATGACCCCCCTTTAAAGTCATACCAGGCCCTTAGGATCCGGTAGGAATTTTAAGGAGGAACCCCACACTCAAAAATGGGGGGCGAAAAGACCCGGGGGTCCCCCCTAAAATTCCCAACCAGACCTTAATCCGAGCATAGGCCTGGCAGGGCAGAAAAGGGGTGGACGAGCAAGCGGCCCCCCCTTCCTGACATACCAGGCCACATGCCCTCGGCACTTTGTCGTGTCTAATTGAAATAAAAACACAGCAAAGTCTTTTGACAAGTCCTTTATTGTTAAAATAAATGTATTGTTCTGAGAGATGCCGGGAAAAGTAAAAATAAATAAGTAAAAATATAATTAAAGTGTATCCATAGCCTAAACTTTAGTTGTGGATGAAGTGGGAAAGGGTTAGAAGCCCTAAGAAAAAACGTGGAAGGCAATCTCCAGGAATCCATCTGCTTTCTTTACCACCTCCTTTTTGGACATCTTTCTCTCAACTGAGGCCTTTTCTATCTCATCCATATATCCTGAACTTCAAACCACGTTTCTCAAACCTTCAACTACCTCAAATGTGAAAGAATGAGCTAAGGAGTTTGCGGATCCAGATATAGTGGAGAAAACTGGATGGATACAACAAGGTCAGGAGAGGGATCTCTAACGAGATCTGGAGGGAGACCCAGTTTAAAATTCTGCATAGGGCCTATGTCCCCTACTTTGCCTTCTGGGACTTCTCCACAACCAAACATTTCAAGTTGCCCAAAGTGCTCTCTACAGCATCCTACTTCGGTAGCTCAAATCCTTCTCTACTGTAGCAGGTAAACAGACAATAAAAAAAAGAAAATGTTACTTCTGACAGTCAGAGCTCTGGAGTAAAACCTGACAGGGGTTGTAAACCTTTCACGCTCTGTCCAAAACTAAAAAAGAAAAAAAAAAATCTATGCATAGACTTTAAATAAAAATTCTGGGGTTTTTTTGCCAAACTTCTGGCATATTTTATAATTTGAGGTATTTACACAATAAGAAAAAAAGTCCAAAAAATAATTTTTCAACCTAACACCAACCCCAGCATCTGCACAGTGTAAGAAATGAAAAATTACTTTTTCAACTCTTTTTTTTTTCTCAACTATTAAACTACTTCTAATAATGTAAAACACCTAGGGCCGGATTAAGAGCATGCTGGGCCTGGTGCTGCACTGTCGGTCAGTCAGACGGGAAGCAGCAGAGGCGGCTCTCTAATTAGGCGGCAGCTCACGCCTCGCTGGGGCCGCCTAATGTGCCTCATTAGAGAGCTGCTGGCATCTACAGGAGAAGGTGCATTCCCCCGCGCACTCAGCCTAAACCTGGCCATGCACCTATAGATTGTCTGCAGGTTTTCTATGGTCAGATGGAAAAAGTGCAACAGATTCCTCCATCTACGCTGAACTGTGTGGATGGAGGCATCTCCCAGTGGGCCAAGCTTCAGCTGGTCGGCTCCGCTGGCTCTCAAAATACCTGAACATGCATGCCTCCAATCAGATTGTTCAGGTATTTTGAGAGCCAGTGGGGCCGACTAGCAAGATACTGAAGCTTGACCCAGTGGGAGATTCCTCCATCCACACAGTGTAGCGTAGATGGAGGAATCTGTTGCACTTTTTCCATCTGACCATAGAAAATCTGCAGATAATCTATAGGTGATTGGCCAGCTTTATGCTAGCACCTGCAATAAAATCCTGATACACCCCCTCTCCATCCAAAACTTTAAAAAAAAAAAGTGTTATCTTTACATCTTATTTAAAGTAGACATTTTTCTCCTTTTAAAGATGCTAATTTCCTGGCTATTATACTGAACCTCTGGCCTCAATGCTTTCTAAAGTTGGCCATATAGTATGCGTGGAAAGTTGGAGTCCTCTATGTTGGGCTATAGAATTTTGACAGCGGTGGGCATGCCACTGTCAGAATACCCAAACAGTGACTGCAGCTGATGGGCTGCAGTGTTTGCCCAACAAGGACCATTCCGCCCCCAAGAGGTTCTGCAGCAGTTGTCCACGCACGAAGTTCTGCAGCAGCTGCTTCCCCACCCAAGAGGTTATGCTGCAGCTGCAGGCCCCAAAGAGGTTCTGCAGTAGCTGCCCCACAAAGAGGTTCTCCAGCGGTCTTCCCCCCCCTCTGGGTAAGCCAGGAGGAGGTAGACGATCAGCAGCCCCCGCAGGCACAGCAGAGTGGCCAGCAGCTTGCCATGGAGCCTCGCAGCCCAACCACGCCCCCTGCCACCCACGCGCGCCCTGTGTCGACACCTCTGCCTAGCTGTGTTTACTGAAAATAGGCCAGGCCGGCCCGGATCACCTTGGTATGCCCAATGGCAATCCAGGCCAGTTGGGCCTATTTGTGGGGGTGGGCCTGGAGCTAGCAAAAGCAACACACAAACCCCCCCCCCTTTTTTTTCCTACAATTACATGGGGTATACAGTTGCAGCTACTGGAGTATTTGTTTTTCATATTCAGCCTTGCACCTTTAAAGTAAGAAAAAAAACTCAGCTATGCTGCAATACTTACCTTATTCCCAGTGCTGCTTGTCTTCCAGGCTGAATGATGGCCAGCATGACATAAACACAACCCCGTGGGTGCCTACATTCCTTTGTATCTGGGTAACTCCACACCTAGATATCACTGGGTTTTGCCCTTTTTGGGAAACGAATAACAAAAATGAACCCAAAATATTATTAGAGCATAGACATGCTAACTATGTTATAGATAGATTACTAATCTTTTGATTCCAGTGTCTCACCTAATAGATCTTCCCAGACAATAATAATTTCCAAATGAGAGTCTGCAGAATGTTGCAACAGAAGGTTGTGTGTTCCCGACAGCAGAGACCATTGGGTTGGCAATGGATAAATTCATTTTTCACTTGCAGTTTCCACAGACATCCTCATATGACCCTCTTCGCTATAAACAAATCGCATCATTCTATTTTATTGCTATTGGATACATTCACATGTCTATACTCCAAGACGTAATAATCAATCGTTATTTTACATTATGTTGTTTATTCACAGCTTTATAATACTTGAGGGGTGAAAATGTATGTGACCTGATCAAAATAATATCTTCATCATCCTTGGCAGATGTACTACTTTTCAAAGATAATATCTAATAATTGGCCAAATGTGTCTGAAAGAAGAATCATCTGTCTCATAGCATCCAGCCTCTGCCTTTTGTTTCAGTATTGGCCTAATGCTGGCTACACATACACATGTGAGCACGTATACATGCACATCAATTTTGAACTGATTTTTTTTTTTAGAAGTGATTGGAATTTTCAATTATATATAGTTCATGTTTTCTTCTTTAACTGGTTTTCTACTGTGGTATGTTTATAAGTGGCGCTGTAGAAAAGCCAGTGTGCGGCTGTTATATGCGTTCATCGGACAGCTTGGTACATAGAGAGTGAGAGAAACATACAAAATGTATCTGATTGGCTGTAGCATGTGACAGCTGTGATAACCAATCTTATAGATCAAATACTACTGTCTGCATTGTTATTCCCTTCCTCTTACAACAGTAGAAGAAGAAGAGTAAATACTAAATAGTAGGGATGTCCCGATACCACTTTTCTAAGACCAAGTACAAGTACTGTCCCTCATGTACTTGCCTATACCAATTACCGTTACCTTTTCGTAAAGGGACATGTGAAATGTTTTTCTAAAACAACACAGACAAATGATTTTAGGGCAATTTCTCACCAGGGCTAAATACAGATGCCACCGGAACTGAATACATGTCCCCACAGCAGAACCGGCCTTAAGAATCCGGGCATTTTCACGAGTACAAGTACTCGTGAAAATGCCTGGTATCGATATTGGGACATCCCTACTAAATAGTGGTAATCCATGACTAGGAAGTGAATTAATGAATTGATCATCATCAGCAGCTGCTGATCTATTCATTCATTTCATTTGGGATATTTGTTTAATTATTTCACAATAATTAAACTAATTAAAATAATTAAACATTTTACTTTCACACCCCTGTTCTCCTGCACATCTAAGCCTCCATACTGTATCTCTTTGTGACCGGAATTTTAAACCTTCATCTGCCTTATCCTGCACATCTGCACACTAACCTTTATCTATTGCACCATGTTCTAGCTCCATGTTTTAACCCCCTTAAGAAAAATATTATTATTTACCCTTGAGGTGGGGCTACCACTGCCATGTGTTCTAACAACGCACCACAGTGCATGTGCATAACACTGTTGCACATGTGTGTTATGTGTGTGGGAGGTATTTTATTTATTTTTAACTCTTTATTATTATTATTATTATTATTTACTGTCAGGGGCTTTGGTGGCTTTGGGGAAATATCAAGGGTCTAAACAGACCCTTGATATTTCCCTTTTGAAATAGAAAGCAATTGAGTCCTCAATGTCATTCTCTGCAGCCCCAGCACTCAATGATCAGGAAAAGCTCAGTAATGAGGCTTCCTGTTTATTTACAAACTGAGGAGATAGTAAATGTTTAGTATATCCCCAGTTATGAATGGACAGGGCATGATCTGTGTGGTGCTCCTCCTGTCAATTCATAAACTGAGGAGACAGTAAGTGTTTACTATGTCGCCAGTCATGAATGAACCCCCGAAGTGATGTATAGTGATTCCTGCTCATTCTTAAATTGCGACATAGTAAACACTATCTTCTCATCTATTTACAAGCACCTGAGTGATCAGTACTGATCACTCTGGTGTTTGCTCAGTACCAGGAAGTATCAGCAAATATTTTACATATTTGCTGATCCTCTACTCAGCATCCTGAGCCGCTCCACCGCGCTCAACATCCTGACTCCTCCCGCCTGCACAGCTCTCTCTTGCCCTCTAAGCACCAGCAGGTGGATCCTCTCTGTGTCCCCTCTGATCCCCACTGCTTCTGCTGATACAGGCGGGAGAGAGCTTTTGGGATTAGGCATAAAGCCCATTTTTCATGACGGCACCCATTGGAAAGGAAAGAGGTGCAGAGCTGCAGCGGTGGCAGCAGCAACAGTGGGGGATAATTCTGACTGAATAGCTGCCATCAGCGGCTTATTAGCCACTGATGGCATCTATTTATTTACAGAGAACCATCAGGGGAACTCTTCTGTTATAAGTTTATGGTTGTTGAAGTTACCGTGAGCTTATAGCAGAAGGGAGGAATATCATCTATGTAAGGCATACTGAGATGGCCAGCTGGAAATGTGTTGGCAGGGAAAGGGTTAATCCCAACAACAATCCGACAGTCAACATATTATTGAACAGAATGAAATTTATGATTTGATAAATACAAAACATGATATAAATGGGATGCATATATTGTTTAGGATGTTTGATGTGATCAATTTGTTTGCTGTAAGTTATATCTTATATTACAGTAAGGCATGTCTGGTATCAAACTGGTTGTTACTCTCGTATACATTAGTGTCACTTTATGAAGATATCTCAATTACAGTTCCAAGTTTGAAATATAAGTTGAGCACTTGATATATATGAAAGGGCAGTTTCCGGTCAAGTAAAGCCAGACTCACCAATCTGTATTGCTGTTAGACCATTTTTATAGCTATTTATAATACCTGTTAGCAGGCCCAGGTATAAGGAGACATTCTGCTAACGGGCTTTAATGACACTGCTGCATTAAGAGGCTTTCCAGACTTTACATACTGTAGTACTGCTAGAAGTTTGACGACCGCCTGCTCTGACTTATATGTTACTCTTCTTATGCTACATATGTTTTAGTATATGAAATGTGTCTCCCCAACTCTGCCTGCTCAACAGACATAAGACTAAAATCTGATTGTTTTGTTGCTAAATGTAACTAACTGTGTGCCGTATGACTCGCCATTTGTCATAATGGGGTTTATTAGTCCTCATAATTGTCACACTCTCCAATAGGAACAGACACAGCAACTCTTTTTAGTAAAGGGGGGAACACTTAGGGCCTGTTCACACCATCCTCAGACCAGAAAGTTTTTATCTGCACCCAAAACGCATACACAGTAATTCCAATGGTTTTAAATAAGGCTAGTTCAGGCCATCGCTTTTAGTTCTAGAGCTTTTAAAGAAAAGTACAGCATGCTGCATTTTTTCACACTGGAACACATAAAATGCACATAAACACATGTAAATGCCCCAGAATGCACTGGGACACCATTAAAACCTAAGCAAACCCAATTGAGGAGAAAAAAACACACAAACTCAAAAAAACCCATCAAAACGCATATACGCCCAGTTTCAGAAGCGCATCCAGATCTGGTCTGGAGATGGTGGGAGCAAGCCCTTAGGCCCCATTTACACTAAGCGACACTTACCTCGAGCGGATCCACACAGCTGGGTATAACGCGACTGTTTGGGCGACGTTCCAGCGACGATCTCGCGACCTTCACCATCGGGCTGCATGCATAAATAGAAAAATCGTGCGACATCCGCGGGTCCTGCACAAGCGACACTCGACTGCGACATGGAGCTGTTCAATAGAACAGCTCCATTAAAAATCATTGGACGGCGACTTCTTGCGATATCGCGCTGAAAATGTGCATGATATCGCGGCGGAAATCACGCGCTTAAACGCCCAGTGTGAATGGGCACTTACTGTCTGCACTTTGCTGTTTGGGTAAACCCCATTCTTGTCCCCATGTCACAGTAAAATGAGAAATACTGTATCCGCAATAGATGCATATATCGTAATAAACAGAGGTTCTAATCATGCCCCACTTTATTCAAAACATATGAAATGTTTTGGCTTGAGCTGGGCTTTGCCTTTTAGCATATATCAATCACATTTACATGAATGTAAAAATAAATAAGTCAATAAACAAGACAATAGACTGTCTTCAAAAATGTGTTATTGGCCAAACTATCATATGACCAAGTGGGTAACACTGCCAAAAGTGAGGCCAAATTATGATGGCAAGGTTCTGCTCTGTCATTCCTAAGCACTAAGCAATTGAAATATTGGCTTTTATAATATACTTCAGCTGTATAGCTTTGATGTCTATAGGAAGCGTGCAGAGGAAATGTGATTTTGCCAGCTGTTTGCATTGTATGGCATGCATTCCTTTCATACATGACACATGGTGGTTAGACCGCATTGTATAAAAATCTTAATTGGAAAACCGAACAAAGCTTTCTCCCATTATTGTTATATGTTGCTGGAAGATTAATTATTATATTTATATCACATCGGTTTTAATAGCTACATAAAGTGTTCATCAAAGTTGCTAGAATTACTGTGACTTAGATCTGGGGAGATAATTATGTATTCACATAGCATACAAGGATTACAAGCTATGGTAAAAGCACTCCCTTTTATCCAAAGTCAAAGTCTGGGCCAGGGTTTTGTACCCTTAGGGTTGGAGTGATTCTTGAGGAAAAGCTGTAACTTGTTCCTTATTTATGAATGTACTTACTTTTTGAGGACAGCATTTGTATGCTACAGAATATGTTTGCACATGTAGCGCTCACCCCTGAACAAGCCGCTGGAATAAACGCGTTCTTCAGTCTCACCTTTATCTTGATAAATCACTCAAGACGGATCAACAACACGTCAGCACGCTTTGTTGGAGGTTTCATAACAAATTTAATAAAGCAGATTAAACCTTGTAAAATGACTGGAAGTAAACTGAATAATAGCAAATGAATGAACCGACTACATAAATCTTCTAGAAGTAGAACAACAGTACAAATCAGCACAATATCAATATATACTAGACATGTGCAAATGCTAAAAACTTGTTATAGACTAAATGAACGCAAACTAAAAACATTTGTATTCATTTCATCAAACAAAAAAAAATGTTATGCTATTTCAGATTTTGAGGCAACGAACCTCCAAATACGAAACGACAACTGCAAAGAAAAGAACGCTTGCTGGGCATGCAAACCGCACACATGTAAACTGCCATCCTGGAGGCGGGGCGCATAATGTCACATGACGCTGCATGTGTGCAGCGTTTGGTGACATCACACGCCTGGTGGGTCCCGCCATGTTGGTGTATATCTTGGTATACAGTAAGATGACGGCGCCCATCCTGGCATGTGACGTCACCTGGCAATCAAATGAATTTTGTTGATTTGCAGGTTTGTCCGAATCCGAATGCACAAGTCTAATATATATGTGTTTACCTGTATAGATATAATTCATCTGTAACAACTGCACCTACCGTCCTATTACTCCCCCAGTTAAACTGGCATCTCTTGAGGCTCGGTCCCAAGTTAACTAGCACATTGCAGGATTGTGGCACTAACTTAGTCTGTATGGTCCACAGGCCTGTGTGACTTGTTGGAGCGTTCTTAGGATAATGACAAGTCACTGGTTCACAGTTGGCCACCACATCCAGGAAGAACAGTCTCCAGGGTTGACTCCTCGTGGACCAGTGAACTGGGGCCTCTGGCCACCGCTGTGGGGTCTCTGATACACCTCTCCTTGGGAGTTACAAGCTTTCACTGCAATACTCAACTCGCTGACTTCTCTCTCGGTGTTGGGAGATGTCGTTGCCATTGGTAACCTGCAGCTGCTGGTGACTGGTACAGCTGATCACTGCCACCACTGACTTCTGCTGCTGCAAGTAACCATTGTCCTTGGCAGCCACTGCAGCTGTTATAGAAGTGCCAGTGTCCTGAGGGCAGTAGGGGCTGCAGACTACCCCCCCACATATCCTCTCCACATGTCTACATAGCTATCAATGTCCCCTCCTTTCCTCAGGATGCCAAGATTCCCCCAGAGAGAAAGAAAAAAAAACGTAGGGGTCTATTCACGAAGCTGCCGAGGGCAGCCGAGTGAATGACCGATCTGAAGTGAAGTGAGCCGAACACTGTTCGGCTATTCACTTCAGGCTGGTACGGCTGATTTCAGCTGTACACCGGCTGAAATCAGCCGTACATCGGCTTGCTTCG
>NW_017306307.1:1522407-1522751 GCF_000935625.1 Nanorana parkeri
CTATTGGCTATTTCAATTTGCAATAGCCAATAGTAAACTAGCATTGTACCCGCCCTCTGCTGATAGACCTGATGGGGAACTGCAGCAGAGGGCGGGTGCAATGCTAGTTTACTTTTGGCTATTGCAAATTGAAATAGCCAATAGTAATGTCCCTATGCTTTTCTATGGGAAAATTATTATTTATTTTTTTTCTATATACTGACATCGGTCCCACTGCTGTGTTTCTCTCCTTGGAGGCCGGAAGCAGGAGACTCCCGAGGCGCCAGGGAGAGTTAGCTGTTTGGAGATCAGTGTCCCTGGTTAGCAGGTAACCAGGGACGTTGATCTCTCTGAAAGTGGCCGGG
>NW_017306307.1:1523699-1532233 GCF_000935625.1 Nanorana parkeri
CGGCGAGCTCCGGCTTTCAGCCCGGCACAGCAAAGCCGATGCATATGCGTTCGGCTCGGCTGAGCCGCTCGGCCATGATCGGGAAGCTACGGCCAGATCCTTCGGCAGCTTTGTGAATAGACCCCTTACTTCCTCCACCTCACTAGGCATCCTGGGAGCTGCTGCAGTGCAATATAGGACTACAACACTCTGGTATAGCTGAGGACTGAGCCAATGTCTCTGTAATAGTATACACTCTTACAGGGGCAGCAATACACTTCTATATAATCTGCTGTGTTTACTACTAGTTACTGTAGACATTAGTGATGGGCTCTGGCGTGTTCGCAGCACCACGTGCCGAGCCTGCAAGGAAGCTGACAGCGACGCAGCGCCAATCACAGGTACTGAGACATTATCCCGGTCCGCAGCTGCAGAGTTCGGGATATGTCTCAGTGCCTCTGATTGGCCATTTGGCGCTGTCAGCTTCCTGGCGGGCTTGGCACGTGGAGCTGCGAACACGCCCGAGCCCATCACTAGTAGACATATGCAGGGCAAAATGGTTTGTTTCAGAGAAAAAGAAAATGAAAACATTTTCATTTGTTTCGTCAATGGAAATTAATTTTAATGTTGTTTCGGATTCGGAGGCAACAAGCTTCCAAAACCGCACAAAGAAACTGCAGAACGAGCAGCGGCAGCCGAATATGTGGGGGTCGCCATCTTGGTGCATAGCATCATGTGACATTATGCACCCTGCCTCCAAGATGGCGGCAGGCATGCACAGAACGCGTGTTCTGATAACTAATTTTTATATGCACGAATATCGTTTTAGTATATTCGGGCATATATACAGGTGAAACTCGAATAATTAGAATATCGTGCAAAAGTAATTGCAGTAAGTGCTGCAAAAGGGGCCCAAACCAAGTACTGAGTACATATGCATGCTTGTACTTTTCAGAGGTCCGATATTGTTCTATGTACAATCCTTGTTTTATTGATTGCATGTAATAATCTACTTTTTTGAGGTTGTGGATTTGGGGTTCTTGGGGTTTTCATGAGCTGTAAGCCATAATCATCACAATTATGACAAATCACGGCTTGAATTATCTTGCTTTGCATGTAATGAGTCTATCTCATATATTAGTTTCACCTTTTAAGTTGCATTAGTGAAATAAATTAACTTTGCACGATATTCTAATTATTCGAGTTTCACCTGTAAATGATGTAATAAACCCTGTTGTTTCGGATTCGGACGAACAGCCAAATCCACTGAATTTCGTTTATTTGCAGGTTTGTCCGAACCAGAATGCACATGTCTAGTTACTGGTGGTGCTACTTCGATCACATTCTTGCTGGTGCTATCAGAGTGGTGGTTGGCTAATGTAATGTACAATTCTTGTTAAAATGCATCCAAAAAATGGAACTGGCTTTAACAACAACAACAACAAAAGACCTTACTCTAAGGTTTAGTTCACACAATAAGCAGTGTGTTCCGGTCAGATTCTGGCCGGAACGCACTGCCCCGCATTGAGGCAGGCTCACTTTTTTGCCAGGCTGGAGGGGGCTTGACAGGCCATTGAAGTGAATGACACCGTAGCCACGCCCTCCGGCCGCAATGCGATCGCCCACACGGGATCGCAGGGCACATTGTGTCGGCGGTCCGGTGCGGTCAAAATAGTGCTTGCAGCATTTTGACTGCACCGGACTACAGGAACAGTGTGCCCTGTGATCCCATGCGAGAGATCGCATTGTGGCTGAAGGGCGTGGCTACGGTGCCATTCACTTCAATGGCCCACCATGGCCCCTCCAGCCCCACGAAATAGTGAGCCGGCCGCAATGCGATGCAGTGCGTTCGGGCCGGAACGCACTGCATATGGTGTGAACGTAACCTAAAGGCCCCTTCACACTGGTGCCTGACAGTTCCGATCAGCAGGGGGATCTGTGTATGGAGTAGGGAGTAATTGGATGTAAACAGACACATGCCCATTTAGCTGCTCATAGACTAACATTGGGCTTCTGGTCAGATCCGCCTGGAAAACTGACAGTTTACCATCTGTGTCTAATTTTGGAGATTGGTCAAAAAAGTAAACACGCCAAACAGCTGGAGATTTTAAGTATGCATATATTATATCAAAATAATTTAACATAAATAGTATAGTAACGTTTTTTTGCTGCCTGCACTCCTGTTAGGGGGATTCACTCTCTCTATTTGTCCTTGTAACCCTTGTCACTTAGACTGAAAGTGAGGCAAAATCAAACAGTTTGAGTTACATCCAACAGTTTGCTGGCCTCAGCTCAGCTTAAATGTGTCAGATTTGCTTTCTGTCTTGTAGACCCAACAGGGATTGAAAGGAAATCCCTCCAAATTGAGGTAAATTTTCTCTTACACAGTGTCCCAATTTCAAGATTTCCCCCTCTATTCCTGTTCTGGTGACAACTCAAAATGGACAGGCATAGGCAGCATAGACATAGAAAGAAAGAAAGAAAGAAAGAAAGAAAGAAAGAAAGAAAGAAAGAAAGAAAGAAAGAAAGAAAGAAAGAAAGAAAGAACGCATAACCATCTTTACTGTGTAAACTACTAATGCCATCAATCTACTATTTACTGTATATGAATAAAGGCAGACAAGTTTGAAGTCCAGCCTACGTGACAATCATGGACGCCTCCATAGATACAGTGGAGAAGATATGAAGGGGCAGGAAGTAGGTTATTTGCAGGGTTACGAGGTAAAAAAAAAAAATGGAAAAAGGTCTGGAAAAAAAGAATTGGTAAGTTGCAATATATTACATTTTTGTTTTGGGGTGTAGAATTGCTTTAAGACAGAGGTTGACAGTTCTGGCAGGCCATTCTGAAAGGTAAAAATATTAAAATCATAATATATTCCTTCCCAAAAAAGTGATGTAATAAAGTTATCATGCTGCCCAAAGCCTGGCTTATGTTATCTTTCCACAAATCCAGACATGTAGCCCTGGGAAGCTGCTTAATCTAACCCCCTCCCATTATTCCGGTCTGTGTTTGTCTCATAATCTTTCTCTCTGGATATAAAAACCCCAAATATGTTTTCCTTTTTTATCACAAGGTTTCCTTCTGCCATACACTGTGGTCAAGCTGCATTGTTGATATTTGTACTCATACAGGATATACTGACTCATTTCAGCTATTTTCATCATTACTGTTAAACACCCTTATTAAAGACCATAAAGGAGGTGTGCTATTATAGTGGCTATGTTGTGATAATTCTATATAGCTATAATGAGACTTGTGGATTATTAACCACTTAGGGACCACAATATGCATAGAAATGGCACAGTCCTGAAGCAGTTATACCAAGCTCACAATTGCTGTAGCCATGATCTTGGGACTGTTTTTTTCAGCCAGCTGGCTTTCACATACAAGTGATTGGGCGGCTCTACAGCTGCCAGATCACTGTATGTGTAGTTAGGGCCGGATTTACTTTCTCTGCTGCCCCAAGGCCAGGTTCTTCAATGCGCCCTTCTCCCCGCCCCCCCCCCTCCCCCAACACTCAACTAGGATGCATGCAGATCTCACCAGGGATGCATGCAGGGGTCTCACTAGGGATGTGTTTGGGTCTCACCAGGGATGCGTGCAGGTCTCAGTAGGGCTGCGTGCAGATCTCACCAGGGATACGTTTGGGTCTCAAAAGGGATGCATGCAGATCTCAGCAGGGATGCATGCAGGTCTCACCAGGGATGCATGCAGGTCTCACCAGGGATGCGTGTGGGTCTCTCCAGAGCTCTGTGGGCAGGTGCCAGGCTGTCCAGGGCTCTGCATGTGGATACTGGGCTCTATAGGGCTAAACAGGTGGGATCCGGGCTTGTGCCGGGCTTCAGGGCTGTGCTGGTGGATGTGGGGCTTTCCCGTGCTGTGCCAGCGCCGGGAAGGAGGACAAGGAGGCAATGAGCCTTCAGATAGGCACGATCAAAGACAGCTGCCTGAGGTCCCCAGCAAGCTCAGGACCTCAGGCAGCCAAACTTCCTGAAACATTTAAAGGGCCAGTATCAGCCTTTAGTATACTAGTTTTGATATCGGCTGTGCCACCCCTCTATTCCCTGCCACCCCAAGGCCATGGCCTCAGTGGCCTTGTGGGGAATCCGGCCCTGTGTGTAGTCACTTTTATGCTGCCAAACAGTTGAGTACCTCCATCCCCCTCCACTGCCGCTGCTGGCTATCCTGGGCTCTGCTGCCCCTTGTGCAGGACCAGAAATCAGCTCACTTTAAGTGCCTGATCTTCCTTCGCATGCTGAACCCAAAAGCGACACTGATTTTGTCACTTCTGATCTTAGGCCGTCATGTTTCCGGCTGCTGCAGCCAGAGAAGAAGCTAGCGAAGCACAATCTGTGCTTCATCAGTTTCAGTGCAGTCCATAGATGTCATTAAAGGGTCTAACCTGCCCCCTGATGTTTCCATAAAGAAGACCTCTTACTTCCACTGTGGCTTGTTTAGGGTACAAAGCAATTTTCTTGCCAAGAATTCAGATTTTAACATGTGTATGCAAAAAAATAACAAATTGCTCTGGACGGGCAGTGGATAAAGATGTTTCTCTTGTGATCTATGAAACAGGTTATTTCTACTCAGGCAGTTGCACATCAGGCAACCCATCACCAGCAGGGGAGAACTGGGTTGGAAGGTATGGGCGCAATCTTCCAAGTGGTGACACAAATAAAAACCCTTTTTTTACACTATTAGGAGTGGAGTGTCTACAACTTCCACTATCTCTGAATATCTCTATCTCTGAATATATACATTTTTTTCCTTAACACATTAAGGACTTTAATTGTGGCATTATACGTGTATGCTTTTATTATCCAGAAATATTCTAACAATGAACACATAATTACAACCAACCATATTACTCACAAGGGTATACATTTGTAATGTATCCAAAGCAATAGATGCCCATAAGATTCAGTAATGGCATCTTTCCCCCTTATACCCGCAAAAGTGATAGATCCAATAGCACCCCAAAAAACACTGTTTCATCCATTAACTGCCAAACCTTCCCATCACCATCAGGGCTCACCCAAACATAAAAGTGTAGCACTACTTGGGGTACCCCCCAACACATAGCTAGGCCTAGGGTTCTCTTATTCAATAGTGACATTCCGAATGCCCCAGACTCACTTACTTGCTAATAAATGTCCTAGGAGCATCCTTCTCAGGGTGAAGTTCTTGACATTGGGTGGAATGAATAATGGGCATTGGTCACTTTGAGTAGGTTTTAAAGTGGCAAGTGCAAGCAAGCAGTAGATCAGTAGATATATGCAAATGTTTTTTTATTAAGTTGGCAAATAGCTAAAAACTTATCAGTGTCTGCACTGCTGGCTCCCGGCTGCAGAACTCAGCTTACCGAACAGCCATGCAGGAGGAAGTATGTGCCGGTGCATGTGCAATCGATATCACGGTAGGGGAGAGACAGTGTAAGTGAATGTGCGCTTCAGGGAGCGTGCACGCAGGACAGACTCCGTGAGACACAGAAGACATAGGAGTCTGCTGGATCAGAGAGCTGCAACAGCACTGGAGGGACTGTTAGAAACGAGTGGAAGGACGAAGATGTTCGCATCAAGAGGCATCACATAAGGTAAGTTCTTAAAGCCGCTTGGGGGAAAAACAAAGAGACTTTAACGGCACTTTAAGATAATTTAATAGCACGCACATGAAGAAGAGGGAAGGAGGGTGAAGGGAGCACAGGATACTTGTAGAATTACATCAAAGCAAAGTCCTTTGGCCTTCTGCATAATCTTTTAGCTTTCTGGGTCCCTCTCGCATAGGGCTTTACTGACTGGACACACAATATGAAGGTTGGCTCCTTGCAACTAAGGTTCCGTTATGGTTGCCACCTTTTCTTTCAGCGAAACCCAAACACTCTTGTGACTCACGGAAATTTTTCTTGGAGAATGAGTCGCGGCTTATTCATATGTAAATATAACAGTTGAGACTATTTTTAGTGGGGGGCCAGTAGCCCCTCTCCTAATTTTGGTTGCCCATGTCTGCCTGACATCTTGTGTCCGGGTTTCAGCTGCCATGAAACCCGGACACAGCATTCAAAACCTGGACTGTCCGGGTGAATCCCAGACAGGTGGCAACCCTAGTTCCAGTGTGTGCTCAGTCTTAGCATCAAGGCAGGGCAGCAGTGGGAAGGTTCCTGTGTGACTTCCCCAAACTCAGTCAGTCTCTCACCACCGTCATGTGGGTGACAACTGCAGCTCTGCTTCGTCAAGGCCTGGTAGCACTCCACAGCAGCCAGTAACTTAGGGACGCCTCGAGGGAGGGGAGATCACCACAACTTCCCATGTCCCTAGACCCTCAGGCATTGGGCCTAAACTGGTGGTTACAGATGCATCCTCTCAGGGTGCATCTATAACCCTGATATTAAAGTGATATTAAACCTTCGGGGTTTTTTTAGTCCTCCAGAGGAGATACACTTGTCCTTATGTAGCTGTTTATTTTTTTCTTCCCATTTTGTATATTTCTTTTACAGCCCCCCCCCCCCCCCTCCATTGTAGGTAAGTGTTGGGGGGGATTATTATTTTTTATTTATAATTATTTTCATATTTTTTATATTTTTCTTACTATTTATTACTTTATTTTTTAATGTAATTATTATTTTTTACTTATTTTGATTTATGTAATTATTTTTTCTCAATTTTTTTTCACCTAACTTTATTGCTATCACACAGGAGCTAACAAGTCACTGTGTGATAGCATTTGGAGTTGACAGGTTCTCTTTATTGAACCTGTCACCTCCAATACAGGAGTTCTATCACAGCACTGTGCTGGAACTCCTGTGACAGCTGAGAGGGCAAGTGCATTGCTCTCCCCTCTCACTATCTACACGGAGCCGCAGGGTTACTTTTAACCCGGCCGCTCTGCTCACTGCTCTCCATCCTGAAGATGGCGGCGGCGAGGACGGAGCTGGGAGTACGCAGCATGGAGAGAGCTGAGTGCAGGGGAGGGAGAGGGGCGGCGGGGGGAGGACGGACCGGCAGTCTAATTACAAGTAATCTCTTGTAAAGAAACAGGTGATTTCTCCTATTCTACATTTTGCTGTGCTTGTACAAAGCAGAGCGAAATGTAGAAAACAAATTACCGCCCGGCACCCGGAACTCCATGTACCGGGCGTCGGGTGACTTCAAATCTGTGCCGCCCCTCTGCTCAGTGCCGCCCCAAGGCCGGGCCTCAGGGGCCTTGCCGGGAATCCGGCCCTGGATCAGAGTGATGTACTGCTTAGCTTCAGAGTATTCTGCATAGGTGTCCTGCACTTGGATGGCCTCATGCATGAATCACAAGATTGGCCGGACAGAACTATGTATCCTTTGGCTAGTAAAAGAGTGCACATATTTCTATTACAACTCTATAATCAACTGGAGATGAGCTTTGAATTGCACACTGAAAGGGAAGTCATTCTAGCATGTAAACAATACATTCTTGTTTGTAGGAGAGTCAGGGAACAATGGTGTCTTTCAGCAGACATGACAGGGCAAGAGTCTTCTAGATGACATGGTGGATGAACTTCACAAACCCAGGAGAACATCAGACATCTGGTCACAGTAGTAAGAAGAGATAATGATAGCGGCTTGTATACAGGAAGCGGCATCAGCGATCCAAGGACAACAACGCTAGTATAGACCAGCAGGTATGAATTATAACTCCTAGAAACACGGTGAGATAACATCTGGGAGCAGGAATATGTGAAGAATAAAAAAGTCGAAGAAATCTAATCGGTGGGGCCGTTCCTCTTTGAGGTATTTATGCGAAATCTTTTGTAAATATAATCATACTTTTAACATGGTGAACACTGAATCAAGGCACAGATTCCAAATACAAGAGGCACTGACTTGTATTAACCACTTGCTGGCCGGAGAGTTTACACCCCCTTCCTGTCCAGGCCATTTTTCAGTATTTAGCATTGCAGTACTTTGGCTGACATTTATTCCGTCATGCAATGCTGTACTGAAATTAATTTTATACCGTTTTTTGGGGACAGACAGAGCTTTCTTTTGGTTGTATTTAATCACCACTGCGGGTTTTATTTTTTACTATATGATGAAAAAAGTACGGAAAATGTAAAAAATAAATGTTTTCCCTTTATTATGTTAGGAAACATTTATTATTACCCAATTGTTTGGTAAAATATAAAGGGCGGGGTCACGTCGGGTAAATGGACACTAAACATGTCAAGCCTTAAAATTGCGCACGCCAGCAAAATCGTAAAAAAAGCTACCACACCCAAAATTGGCCATAGGCGACACTTTAAAAGATTGTACCGCTCATCAGTTTAGCTTTAACAGTGATTGATGGCCCTAAAATGATTGCTCTCACTCCGACGTTCGCGATGATATGTAACAAGTGCTGCAAAATTAGCACAATCATCGTTTTTGCGTTTAGGCGCATCTAACGCATTTTTGCTCATCCATGTGGGGGTGGGGGACTTAAAAAAAAATGTGTTTTTTTGTGTGGGTGTAAGTTTTATTTATTTTGATCCCCCGCGATCCCGGGATTGGAACACCCGGGATCGCGGGGACGGCAGCGGCTGGGACAG
>NW_017306307.1:1532574-1550431 GCF_000935625.1 Nanorana parkeri
ACGGCAGCGGCTGGGACAGCGACGGCAAGGAGATGTAAGGAGGGTGGGGGGTGCACAGAGACATGCAGCATACAAGCGATCGGGCTCTTTACAGACGCCCGATCGCTTGTATGTAAACAGCCATGGCTGGCTGTTTCAAATTCTTGTGGTTTCCCGCTCATGCCCAGGCACGAAAAACTTTTAAAGACACCCATCAGCATCCAGAAGACTCCCGTCCGGCTGTTTCTGAACGTTCGGCGGAAGGGAAGTGGTTAAAGGCTCAGATTTTGTTTTGTTTTTTATTCTTTTTTATTTGTAACTTATTTGTAAAAAATTTGGGGGGAAACTTTACATTTTTTTCCTATTTTTTTTTCACTTAACTTTATTGCTATCACAGAGGGGGGTGAGAAAACCCCCCTTTTTGTAACAAGCGGAGAGGGGACCGGAGGGAGGTAGTGTACCGACCTCCCTCTGATCCCCTGTGACAGAGGCAGTATGCTGGTCCCGGACTCGCACCGGAGCCCAGGACCAGTTTGACAGCGGGAGTGGGGGCGCGGAGGGGGGGGCGCACGTAACGGGACCTCATACAAGCGATCCACCTGCTCTATAGCCGGCGGATCGCTTGTATATTAACGGGCATCGCTGCCTGTTTTCAAGTCACGGGCATTTCCTGCTCCCGAGCGGGCGGATGTAACAGGACGTGTATACACGCCCAGTTACATCCAAGATGCTCCCGGCCGGCCGGGAGGTAGTTAATAACATGCATTATAATGTAAATAATAACAGCTTTTTAACCCCCTCCCACACACACACACACTGGTGCATCCCTACTTAATAATATAATGTATTGCTGGGATTTGTAGTCCTGCATAGCTGGTGGTATTCTGCATTGCTGTATAATCATTATACAGCAATGCAGAATACCACCAACTATGCAGGACTACAATAATGTATAATGATTATGCAGCAATGCAGAATAGCTCCAACTATGCAGGACTACAAGTCCCAGCAATACATTATAATGTGAATAAATATAATAACAGCAGCAGCTTCTTACGCGTAATCTGAAATCTGCCATACATAGGGTGGCTTCGGGTCGGCGGAACATGCTCAGCATGTTCTGCCGACCGGAAGTGCAGAAGGAGTTCGACTCAGCCAATCCAACATCTGGATCGGCTAAGCCGAACCTCCGGCAGGCTACTCGCTGCTGTTTGGTCTATTCTCATAGATGCCGAGCAGCAGTGAGTGAATAAAAAAAAAAAAAAAAACATTTTGTCAATCACTAGATCACTAAAGGGGACATGATGGAGAACTTCAGGTCCCCTGTGCTGATTGACAGCAGCAGTGGGTGGGTGCAATAGCTAGTTTGCTATTGGCTATTGCAAATTGAAATAGCCAATAGGAATCTAGCTATGCATTCCTAAGGTGATTTTTTCTTTTTTTATTCTGACGGCAGCCAATGGCTCCAATGTCAGTAGAAAAAAAAAAAAACAGAGCAGGGAAAGTGTTTCTCTCCTGGCCGGCCGGGAGCCGCTATCTAATAGCGGGAGACTCCCGGAGTGCCCGGGAGAGTTAGGCTGTCTGGAGATCAGTGTCCCTGGTTACCTGGTAACCAGGGACGCTGATCTGTCTGTGCAAGTGGCCGGATCAGCCGCGAGATGATGGCTGGTTGCACTCAGCAGTCAGTAGCAGGCTGTCGGCCAGCCAATGGCCGCCGTTCGGCCAGCTTCGGCTTTCACCTCGGCACAGTCGAGCCGAAGCATATGCCTTCGGCTCGACTGAGCCACTCGGCCAACTTCGGGAGCTGTACAGGCTATAGTGAATAGACCGTACAGCAGCCCTTCGGTTCTACTGAACCGAAGGGGTCCCGGGGCCGAAGCTAGCCGAAGGATCATCCGAAGCTACGGCTAGATCCTTCGGCAGCTTAGTGAATAGACCCAATAGTGAAAGAGTGAGCATAGCCACCCAGGGACAGGACGTGTGTTTTTTTTCAGGATAACCAGGTGAAAATAAAAGGTAAAAACCCTGAATAAACCCACCACATCTAAGGACTAGTAAGATGCAATATATTAAATGTTTTCTTTTGGGTTTAGTTATGCTTTACTTACAATGCCACAAGTCTAGGTCTCGCAGACACATAAATGTGAGCACATAGCATCCTTTCAATAGAAAGGAAAAATAAATAAAGATAAAGATGTAAACGAAACCTAACGTTCTACCTGATGACTCAAAAGAACATGCAAAATACAAATATTCAATCATTTTTAAAATTTACCCAACTAAACAAAGCAATATTTTTGTAGTATTTTATTGTTTAGCCCTGACCATAATAAATAAAGGTATAAGGAAATTTTACATAAATATTACAATGGAAAACATCATATCACATTTCACATGTTTATTTTCTTTGTTCAGAACAAGCTGAATGAATGGCCTTAAATAATGGCAGGCAGACAATTACATGAAGAGAGTTGGAGAAGGAAACAATTGTCACACGTATATTGCCAATCAGCTTTGCCAGTGTTTTTAATAGGCAACCTGCTGACATTATTTAACATACATTTTATATTTTTGTTAGGTTCGAGTTAACCATTCATTATGCTGAAGACAGAGATGTTAAACAACTGCCTTATAGCAGCAAATACTAGGCGCCTGAACATACCTTTTGTGCGTTTGCAATCTTTGATGTTGAAATAGAAATAGGCAACAATACACCCTACAAAAGAAGCTTTATACTTACCTGCCTGGGGTAGGTGAGTTAAATCTTCATTCTTTTTAAGAGCTCTGGGCACTGCTGCTATCCAAAACCTCTGGGTTTGCTGGATAATATGTTCTTCCATTGGACACAGTTGTGATGTAAGGGTTAGCACCCGTACTACGGTCCCTCCTGCTGGTTCCTACCTTACTACAGGACATGTTACTGAATTTGTGGCTTGCAAGAGTAATCACAGCAAACAACAGGGGACATGCTATCAAATGCTCCCAGAAAGGTTTGATAACAGTGGCACCTGCAGCTCTTTAAGAAATTTACTACTAGAAAAGTATAAACGTTCTTCTTTCACAAGTTGTGTCTCTTTCTATTACACAATATGTGCTGTACTGGTACACCAGAAATATGTCTGATTAGCTTGATGTTGGTGTTGGAATCAGCACAGACCACCTACCCTCAATCCCTCCCTTACAACTTTCCTTGCCATTTTTAAAGGCAGTTCTGTGTTTTATTTGCTCAAGGCGATGCCTAATGTGGTTATTAGTGGTACAAATTCAAGATATAATGTCTAGCCACTGCTCAGCTCTACAGAATCCCTCTGCTACTGTAGTCTTTGCACTGGTGGGAATGAAAGCTGCAAGCGTGATTGTAAGGGTACAGGGTTGTCAGAGTGACTGGCAAAGGGAAAGTCTCATTGCCTGCTGGTACAAGCAGTAAAACTCGGTACAGGCTGGTACATGCTTGCAAAGCGCTAGGTATACTAAAAAAAATAAATGGTAATGTGTCAGATAAATCAGCGTAGCGACAGACTAAAAGAACAAGAGCAGGTCATTGTCAGGGTTTCCATTCATTTTATTTTACAGAATTAAAAGTCCACACGAGAAACATGAGGGGTATATTTACAAAGCAGTAAATGTGACTTTCACTAAACATTCGCTGGTGTGTCTATCACTGTCATTTAAAACACATGCACCTGGAAGATTCAACTGTAGTGAATTATTTGTAAAAGTTAGATTCACTGCTTAATAAATACGATCTATGGCGCCTGCACTTGTATTTGGCATTGGTGGCTACTTTGCTGAGAGTATCTCACTACCGGAATCCCTGAAATATTATGGTGTCAGCTGGTATTTCAACACACTGATGAGAGACTAAAACTAGGGATGTCCCGATCCCGCATCGGAATCGGGCCCGATACAGGGCATTTTGACAAGTACTTGTACTTGTCAAAATCCCCCGAAGCCTAGCGCCGAAGCTTGCGCTATGTTTTTTTTTTTCTTCCTCTTACTTACCTCGCCGAGCGTCGCGTCACTGCTGCTCCGGTGGGCGGCGCTCCGAGCGGGGTCATCTGGCAGTCTCCGGGTCCTAATTTAGGTGGCCGGAGACTGCCAGATGACCCCGCTCGGAGCGCCGCCCACCGGAGCAGCAGTGACGCTCGGCGAGGTAAGTAAGAAAAAAAACCCAGCAGCGGTCAGTCAGGAGCAGGGATGAGTCAGCAGCGCGCTGGTCAGGCAAGAGGAGCTCCAGGTGGGGTTCTGGCTTAGGCACCTCTAAGCCAGCTAAATTAGGACCTCACCTGGAGCTCCTCCCACTGGTCCAATAAACTATATGATATTTTTTTCTATTAATTTGTAGTGTAACATTTTTTAAAAATTAAGGTATACAATTTATATTCATTTGTTTTTTTTAAGTAAACTAATGTAACTGTTGCCTTCTTATTTTTTATGGCTAATACATGAATTTTGTACGCATGAGATTCTATAAGGCTGGGTTCACACCTGGGCGTTTTTTCAGCACTGATCGAAACGCTGAAAGTGAAATCCCATTCTTTCTTATGGACATGGTTCTCACCTGGACGTATTTCAATCTGTGGAAACGCGCTGGAAAAACGCCCTACGCCCAAACAAGTACAGGAGCTTCTTTGCGGCGTATTTCAGCGCGTTTCCATTGGTATTCCCGAGTGTGGCTTGGGGTTAACAAAGCGGTAACCCCGAGTCACACTTGGGAATACAGAGTAGGTCTTACCTTGTCCGCGATCCCCACTGTGTCCTCCGGCCGCTGCCATCTTCCGGGTTCCGTTCCTTGCGAGCATACACGTCGCAGGGAGGCGGAACCGGTGGGAAGTTTGAAAGTTAAAAAAAAGAGAAAAAATATCATACCACCAGGGAGGTATAAAAACACGCGTTTCACTAAACAAAAAACGTGCTAAAAAACTAGCAGAAAAAACGCGCCTATAGTACGCCCAGGTGTGAACCCAGCCTAAAGGCGATGTGTTCACCAATCAGAGAATAAAACAGACCTCTTCACCTAAACCTCAATAGGTATTTGAAGTGAATACAGATGACTGCTGCAATAAATCACCCCCTACGTCTTTAATTCCGGACCTGCTGAAAAGCAATACTCATATGAGGATAAATGATTGCCCCCCTGTGTTTCATCTAATAACGATAGAAGAGGAACCTGTGTCCAATCTTCCACACTTTCCACACAGTTCTAGACATAGAAGAGCTGACGGAGCATACAGAAGTCATTAAAATATTTTCTAAATGTCTTAATGCCTAATACATCCATGTAATGTGTCAAAGTAAATCTCCACATCCATGCAGTGGAATTCATCCACAAAAATACAATTGGAATTCCATAGTTAGATAAGTACATGCACCCCCAACATTTATTACAGCTGCTGAAAGAAAGGTACAGGATTCCATTACAATTTACATTTCAAGCATAGGGTGATGACATAGCATTACTACTGTTTGTGTACACAGAGTGTGCTGGGGGTCCTGATTCTCTCCACTCAACTAGTAATGTAGGTTTAGGGAGCACCTGACAAACCTATACATAATAGGTGCCCAATTAAAATAAATGTAAACAGATAACACATAGCTATGCAATGCTGTAATACAGTTGCATGATTCAGCTTCAAACTTCAGCCATGTGCTTCATCTTCAACAGTGACCTTCTATAGAAGCTTCTTGTGCTTAATCCATACTAAGGTGCCCCAAGGCTTCTCCATGTGATTGTAGCATTGGATTTAGTGTCCATAAACTAAGTAAAAGTTAGTAGGGGATAAACCAAATGACTAAGGCATAAGACCAAGTCACGAAAGTCAAAGAATCAAGACACAAAGCATAACAAGTACTCTCATGGGGAAGATAGAGGAACCAGCAAAACAGGGAGTTTCACAAGTGTTTATATAATCCCACATGAGTGCATGCTACTTTAATGTGCAGCAAAGGTTGTAAATGGTGTACTAACTGACACCTAGCTAGCCTCAACAGACAAAAACTGAACACTGTGCCTCCTGTTAAAGGTATTGCACTTTTTGTAAATAGTAATACACCAAAATTTCGGCTGCCAAAACATTTCGGCTGAAAATGGTACTATCGGCAAAATGCTGATGGTACCAAAATCGCTGAAACTGCAATGCATCCCTAGCTTCTCTCCTCCCCACTGGGTGCCGGTCTGTGTCCCCTTGATCTCCGCTGTTTTACCTTGCTTGAGTCGGCAGAGGCAGCAGGGATCGGAGGGGACACAGAGCCGATACAGCTGCCGGTGCCCATCGGGGAAGAGAAAAGCTGTCAGGTGGTCAAAAGGGATGTTACAGGGAGGAGACAGCTGTCAGGAGGCTGAGCCGGACAGCACAGAAGAGCTCGGCCTCCTGTGACAGGTGGAGAAGTCAGGATGCAGAGTGGAGTAAAAACACTCAGCGACCAGTACTGATTCCTGAGTGTTTTGTAAATAACTGAGGACATAAGCTTACTCTGTCCCCAGTAATAAATAAACAGGAAGTGCTCTACATCACTTCCTGTTCATTCATGATTGTGAACTATGTTGTAGTTTAGGTCTATGCCGCTTAGTAGTCAAGTGGCTTTAAAGCAAAGAGGTGGTGACATGGCTATTTTAAGCATTCACAAGGCCCAGCAGACACTTATGTTGATCTCTCAGATGTGGTTTTAGTACAGGGTTGTGGTACAATTTACAAGTTGGTAACTTTACTCAGTCTTATGAAGATTGGTTGAAATAGTTTGTACCGCAGGTCGTAGGGGACTTCAGTAGGTGGAGTTGAAAATATCACTGCTGTGCCATAACAAATTATTAATCTGATATGACTAGCCTTATATCTTCTGGGACACTATTGGCTGATGTAAACTATATATGAATTTAATGAATCAATTCACAAAAACCTACATGACTCATGCGCCGGCATGCAGAGGCATATATGGGGGCATGAATCAGTCTAGCAACATCGGGAGCTTTTCTGGAAGCCCTAGCCAAGCCAACACATCCACTGGGGCTCCAAAGAACAATAAAAACACAGTGGTGGATTCAACATTGCCCCACTGAAAGCACATAAGTTTACTTTGTTGTATGCATTGTATTCAGCTGGAATTGCCAAGCTTTAGGTTACTGTTTATTCAAAATAGCTTTAATTCTCGTAGATTAAAAAAAAAACTGCAACAAAATAAAACAGACAAAAAGTGGAGAGGCTGCCAAGAGCTGAATGAAAGATTAAACTTTATTGGTTGTTGAAAAGATCTGCTATTGCTTAACAGTTATTCGCTCCAGTTTTAATACATTGTTATGAAAATAAGCTATGAATGAACTATCACACTTACCATCAAGCATGGAAATTAATTACCATGTGTAAAATTACCATACACCCCATATCTTGATGGACACTTTTAAGGGTTTAAGATCAGCTTCTGTTATTGTTATTCTTGAGTAAATTTTAAAATATAATATTCCCCTGGAAGTATTAAGTGATACTGTGAGGTATCATTCACCACAGCTGTGCTACTCCATCCTGATATTACATTTTCTATATTTTCTTTACAAGTCTCATCACCTGTCTCATGGGGACAAATACAAGTTCACCATTTAAACACTGTTTCATTTAGTCTGTTATGATCCGTCACTATAACATCACCATAGCAAAGCCACCTATGGATATATAGCTTTTTCTTGCATATTCTCCTTAGTCATTTATTATTGTCAGGGCTAAAAAAATATATATATGTTTCCTGTTTTAAATAAGAAATATATCAAATATTTTATATTAATTTGTTATATTCTCCTTTTGGGACAGCGAGTAGATCTCTCAGCTGCTCTTCACTTGTTTACAAGCTTCCCTTAGCCCCATTTGATGAAAATGTTTAGATTGTAAGCCCTCTGGGGCAGGGCCCTCATTACCATCTTGTCTTGAATTGTATTGTGATTGTAATGTCTTCCTTATATGTAAACCACTGCGCAAACTGTTGGTGACCTCCCTCCGTGCTGTGAATGCGGAAGTGATGTGTATTACATCACTTCCGCATTCACCTGTCAGTCATCCTGCTGCTATAGCCAGAGAGAAGAAGGTGATGAAGCAGATCTGTGCTTCATCTGCTTCTTTTGGGGTCTCCAGGTGACATTAGGGGTCTTAGAGATCCCTAATTTATCCATAAAGAGGACCTGTCTGCTATCCCCCTATGTAATAGCAATGACAATAAGTGTAAAAAAGCATAAAAAGAGTAAAAAAATAAATAAAAGTCACATAAAAAAAGTTTAAAAAAAACAATTTTAAGTCCCCCACCCCCACATTTACGCACATATAAACGTAAATAAGCGTTTGCGGCGCCAGCATGCAAAAATGACAATTGCGCTACATATGTTACATATCATCGCGAACGTCGGAGTGAGAGCAATCATTTTTGGGCTACCAATCACTGATAACACTAAACTGATGAGCGGTAAAAGCTTTTAAAGCGTCGCCTATGGCCAATTTAGGGTATTGTAGTTTTTTTAGGTTTCGCGCGCACAATTTTAAGACTTGACATGTTTGGTGTCTTTTTACCTGGCGTGACCCCGTCTTTTATATTTTACCAAAAAATTGGGTAATGATAAATGTTTTATCATTTAATATAGGGGGAACAGTTTTTGTTTTTTTTAAATCGGTAATTTTCCCTTAATATAGTAAAAAATTAAACCTCCAGTGGTGATTAAATACCACCAAAAGAAAGCTCTGTATGTCCCCAAAAAATTGTATAAAATTTATTTCAGTACAGCGTTGCATGACAGAATAAACGTCAATCAAAGTACTGCAGCGCTGAACACTGAAAAATGGCCTGGATGGGAAGGGGGTTTAACACCGTGGACTTGAAGTATGTCATCAAATCACAGATGACTGAATAATTCCAGACAGGCCAGACCTTTGTAAAGGGTGTGAAATGTTTCACAAATGTTCACCACTTTGCAGCTGAAGGAAAAAAGTTGTAGATGGGAAAGAGTGCACTGGTTTTTATTTTAAACCCTTGCCAAAAATATATTATATTTCTTTTACTTTTCTCTGCTTGGATTAATAAACCCCCATCACCCACACAGGTGGAGGGTTACATTGTATCAGATCCCTAGGAACATGATATCACAGAGACATGCAGAGGCTATAACTGAAGACTGTAATGAAAGCAGTAGCTGAGCTGACCGTCGCATGACGGAATAAACGTCAATCAAAGTACTGCAGTGCTGAACACTGAAAAATGGCCTGGATGGGAAGGGGGTTTAACACCGCGGACTTGAAGTGGTTAATTTATTTGACCCTTCCTTAAAGTTCATTTAAAATGACATATCATCTAAGACTACCGTTTCTGCAGGGTAACAATGCTGCTGTTTGACTTTTCTTCAGAATGAAGAAAGTGGAAAAAATAATGGACCTACCTGCAGGATCAACACATACACACATAATGAATTTATGGGGTCTATTCACAGAGCTGCCGAAGGATCTGGCCGTAGCTTCGGCTGATCCTTCGCCTAGCTTCGGCCCTAGGACCCCTTCGGTTCAGTAGAACTGAAGGGGTGCTGTACGGGCTATTCACAATAGCCCATACAGCTCCTGAACATGGCCGAGCGGCTCAGTCGAGCCAGACGCATATGCATCGGCTCGGCAGAGCCGCGCTGGAAGCCAAAGCTGGCCGAGCGGCCGGCCACTGGCAGCCTGCTTCTGACAGCTGGGAGAGAGATCAGAGAGATCAGCGTCCCTGGTTACCTGCTAACCAGGGAGACTGATCTCCAAACAGCTAACTCTCCCTGGCACCCCGGAACTTTTTTCATTATTTTTCTGTTCTGCTCGGTACCTCTGAGGGACCGAGCAGAACAGCCGAGCCGAATGCCGTCTGCTGCTGTTCGGCATTTTTAAGAATAGCCCAACAGCAGTGAGTAGCCTGCCGGAGGTTCGGCTCAGCCGATCCAGATGTTGGATCGGCTGAGTCGAACTCCTTCTGCACTTCGGGTCAGCTGATTTTCCTCAGGTAAACCTAGTTTCTGCTGAACTCTGAACTCCTTGCTCCTCCCTTGAACTTCCTATTTAAGCTATGCCTCTGCACTTCCGGTTTGCCAGATTATTGTGCTCCTGCCAATATCTTGCTTCCTGCTCCTCCTGTGATACAATCCTCTCATACTGCTACCCGTGTACCGACCTTCGGCTGCTTATTCACTGACTACTCTTATCGTCTTCTGCTTCATACCTGATACCTTTGGCTACTAACCTTGACTTGTTCGCTGACTACGCTTCTGCCTGCTTCTATACTACTACCGTCTGCTTGTGCACCGCACTCAACCTGTTATACCGTGAATTTGCCTGCTACTTCAGCCACTAGACTCTGAGCCTGAATCCGTGATCGTGATAACAAGGGGAGAAGAGGCTGTGGGGACCAGTCAAGCAGCTAAGCGGGACTGAGGACAAAACAAGCACTTAACCCTGCCAGTGGGCCTGCCCCCACACTGCAAGGGTTAATTGTTAAAAAGCCAGGAGTTCTTCTTTAAAATAATCAATAGACTGAAAGATATCTTTTATATCAAATGCATAATTTTTAGTGGAGATAGTTAGGTATTTTCTGATTGGTGGTGTTCCCATAGAAGAATATTATCAATTGTCATTTGAAAGCCACTTTTCAACCAAAATGGTCAATAGCTAACTTTAGTGAAATAATAGGCCAAACAACATTTTTACAATACAAAGTATTCAATTTTCTCTGCCTATATGGGTACTTGAACAGAGGTACTTGTGACTGCTATCAGAAGCTCCATTTAGAGAAATTGTGTATATAGATAATGCATAATAATATAAAATAATTTCTAAAGTGAGAACTGTAAAATATGAAAAAGTCACTGTAGTGCCAGATAATAGTTGACCAAATGTACAAGACAGTATTTTTCATGAATTTGCAGCTTGCAGTGTATTGCAGAATGTGTATGATATAAATGTACAATTTCATTATATATGGCTTAGAGTCTGACCTGGTTTCCAGGATATACTGTCCTACACATACATCCTTTATTATGTTCTACATTAGGTGTTAAGACTGTAAAAAAGTAACATATCATGTTTTCTTTTTCTCTCGCCAATCTTACAGTCTAAGCCTTGATATAAATTAATTCCATGAGCTTTGGCAAGCCTACAGAGCCAAACTATCATTGCTAACAACTTCCTGGCTTCGAGTTGACTTTGTTTGGAAGCCATGATTCTTTTTTGGAACTTTTGGTTTAATAGAGCCATCTCGCATTGAGAAAAAATGTAAATCTTTTATAATGATTAATGTAAACATCATGAAGGTCATCCTTGGACGCAGACTTATAATTGTTATCAATAATTTCAATTTCATGTAAACAGATAAGCAGATGTTGAGCATGCAAACGTATTTGACTTGTTTGGATAATGTTTTATTATACAGAAATCGCTCAAAGTAGTTCAGCTGAACATTTAAAACCAGCCTAAAATACGGAGTAGCTGATGTATTAATAGATAAAAGAAACAGGAATGTTTTTATAGCAGCCAAGCAAATAGCAAATATTGGCTTTCATCGTTTAACTGAGTCAAAGTTATTAGGTGACTGCTCTTTTAGGTGACAAAATTAAACAGTATATATATACTGGTAGACCATCTTTATTGCTCAACATTCAGAGATAAAGGGTGCCAAACCAAAAGGTGAAAGCAGGGGTGTCCCTAGACTTTGCCGCCTGAGGTTGGGAGGGGGTTTATGCTGGTGGTGTCCTGTCACTGTTTGCAAGGAGCAGGGTAGGACTCGGCTAGACCATCACAGGTTGCTAAGAGCTCTTGGCTACCTAGGACGGTCTTGCACCCTCTACATGACCCCAAGAGATGCCATCTAAGGCGACCTCCTAAGGCTGCCTCATTATAAGGACGCCCCTGGGTGAAACAGTCCAAACATGCCTTGAACTGTTCACAACTCGATCAAACAAAAAAACAGCCAACACATTTTGGGGGCAACAACACTCCCCCTTCATCAGGGCATGTGATAAAATTATTTCCTTTAGAGCTTGAATTTTAATTGGCAGCAGTCATATTTTATTGCTGTCTTTGTCTTCATTGAAGAGATTTCTCATTACCGATCCCCCCCCCCCCCCCAAAAAAACAAAAACAAATGGCAGTGATTTGAATCCTTCCTTTAGTGCAAAACTAAAATATGAATTTTGGGTTGGAGTTGGCAATAAACGATAACAGTATCTTTTAGTACAGTTATAAAAATAATGCCACATCCCCTCTGTGGATGCCTGCCAAGTAATAATAATATTAATATTGTTAGCCATATTCACTCTGTAGCCCTGCCCAACTCCGCACAACCTTTGGGACTTCTTCCACATGTTCAACACAGCCCTGTTCATTCCTATGGGTGAGCTGAACTCTTAGTGGCCTTTAGCTGTCCAGCAGAGTAAATGGGGCTTCTATGCACATGTGAAGTAGGAAAAGGACCCAGATGAAAACTTTCCATACAAAAGTTGGATGGTGTCAGGTGGGGCTGTACAGTGAATATAGCTGGAATGGGAGGAAGGGTTAGTATTTTACTCAGCAAGCTGCACTTAGGGGAGTAGGCAAACACTTGTCCTTTACAGTTGTACAATTGTCCTTTAATGTATAACTAAAGGCAAAACTTTAGAACTCCTGTCTGGTTTTTATTCCAGTCTGTATTAGGAAGATTCGTACTCTCTGATTTTCCTGATCACCAATATCACCAGAAAAGTGAAGGTGAATCAAACCTTTTTGAGTGGCCACAAGAAGAGGAATAGAGGGGAAGTCTTCCAATCTTCCTGTTCCTGTGACAACTGTCTATGAAGGGATTTCCCTCACATTGAAAACATATCCTCTCACTTCCTGCTGATCGTACACGACAGGAAGTAAAAGGAAATTCTCCCAAATGAGGCACATAAAAAAACCTGCATTTGGCATTTTGGATAGCATAGAGAAGGGTTTTAACCCTTCCCTATGCTATCCAATATGCCAAAAAAAGTTTTGGCCTTAGATATACATTAAGCCCTATGTAACACCCCCACTTTCTCTTACCTTGAGTAAATGCCCCAATAATAGGAGGTGTTATCAGTGGGTTGGGCATATTTTGTTCAAGAGCCTAATTTGACCCAAGATATCACAAGAATGCTGTCTTCTATGACCACACTGTTAAACCAGCATGTTTAATGTCAAGCTTTACTGTTTATTTAGATATCACTTTCAAAATTTACAGATTGCATTATAATACTAAATCACCATGTTATTTAGCTTTCATGTTTACTTAGCTGTAAATCCCAGTAATTAAATACATATTCAGTCTTTTCTACACATGAATTCATCAAGACGTGTCATTACAAAGAGAAAATAACAATTTTTCAATGTATTTTGTCCTGATCTGTCTGTCACTCATCAAATCACAGATGACTGAATAATTCCAGACAGGCCAGACCTTTGTAAAGGGTGTGAAATGTTTCACAAATGTTCACCACTTTGCAGCTGACTTGCATTAGGATAAAACCCACAAAAAAAAGGAAAAAAAGTTGTAGATGGGAAAGAGTGCACTGGTTTTTATTTTAAACCCTTGCCAAAAATATATTATATTTCTTTTACTTTTCTCTGCTTGGATTAATAAACCCCCATCACCCACACAGGTGGAGGGTTACATTGTATCAGATCCCTAGGAACATGATATCACAGAGACATGCAGAGGCTATAACTGAAGACTGTAATGAAAGCAGTAGCTGAGCTGACCGTCGCATGACGGAATAAACGTCAATCAAAGTACTGCAGTGCTGAACACTGAAAAATGGCCTGGATGGGAAGGGGGTTTAACACCGCGGACTTGAAGTGGTTAACTTATTTGACCCTTCCTTAAAGTTCATTTAAAATTACACATCCATCTAAGACTACCGTTTCTGCAGGGTAACAATGCTGCTGTTTGACTTTTCTTCAGAATGAAGAAAGTGGAAAAAATTATGGACCTACCTGCAGGATCAACACATAGGGGTCTATTCACAAAGCTGCCGAAGGATCTGGCCGTAGCTTCGGCCGATCCTTCGGCTAGCTTCGGCCCAATGGGGCCCGCCAACAGTACTGTCAGGCCGCATAATTATCTATCCAAGCATTCTTGACGTGGATAAAAAAATGAATAATATTCATATTTCGGGCTACTTCATCCTCTCTTCTTTTCAATTGCTTTGAAATAAAAAAAAATTTTGCTGACTTGTTAAAGAGTCAGGCCACCCAACGTGCTTCACAGTTTATCTCTTGAGGACTTTCTTGGTAAGATTTCTGCACTTAAGTTCTGCACATCTGCTGTGGCCATTATGAGGGGTTCCGATTTTCCCTTTTGGTTTTGTATTTATTATAAAATGGAATGGAAAGAGTTGGAACACACAAAGGTGAAAAGAAACACCCAGAACTCCGAGGTGAACAGAAATACAGTCAGGAAATTTGGCAGAGAAATGTCACTGTTCGAGTATTCAATACACATTTGAGGCAAAAGGTTGACACAGCCCACCATGTTTCTCCTGTAAGTAACATATCACTTTTGGGTAGACTAGCCCTTTTTGCTAATCATACATGCAGGTTTGGTCAATGCACCCACTTTTTTGTTGTGTGTCCTTTTAAAAAGATTTCACTTAACTTCCTGTCCTGGAAACCTCTCTCTCCTCTCTTACAGAGTTGTTACCGGAACAGGTGTCTGCATTGGAAGATTTTTTTCACTTTTAACAACGATAATATTTGTCCACCTGGACAAATAGAGAGGGTAAATCTACCAAGTAGAGAAACACGGCAATAAAAACCTTACAATGGTTCAAGTCTCTCATGACAAAGTCTCTTTAAAGCCAAACTCTGAAAAAAATTTTTAATAACACAGTCCCCTCTGCGAATGTCTACGGTAAAGTCCTTATCCGGCATTCAAGCAACGGGCACTCTCAAGCAACCAGCAAAAGAAATTAGGACATAATTTGTGCATTCTAAACATATTAGTAACTACATTTATACTCATGTGAGTATAACTTATTTTTAGATACGAGACACCCAGCTCCACTGCAAGAGTTAATAAAAATGTTCCCTGGAGTTCTTCTTTATAAAAATGGGCTTTTGTTTCAAGGGTGGTATTTTGGGCTTTTCATATCGTTCTTTGTTTTATTTGCATTGTATGTTGATAGGGCCCATTTTTTTACATTTAAAATGCTCAAAGCAGACCATTTACTTGTTGTTGAGTATCTGTAATAAAACACTTACAGGGTTATTCAGAAAAGGGTGAAGAGTTTGGAGAAGGAAGGATAAGTGAACAATCTAGGACAACATAGCTGAATTGGAAAGTGAGCTGAATTGGAGAATTTTTCCAAATCAGCTATTTTGTCCTAGATTGCTCACTTCTCCTGCCTTCTCCTAACTCTTCACCCTTTTGTGAATAACCTTGTTAGTAAAAGAACAGTGTGCAACCAAACCTTATATTATATTACTCACATTCACTGCTTCCCCTATCTTCATATATAAAATCAAAGTTAGGCCTACATAATTTTTATCCCTGACTAAAACTGTTCTGCTAGCGGCAGTTTTTACACTGCAGTTTCTTGTAGTATAAGCCCAGCCTGTGATCGCTAGTAAATTTGGACCTAGCCATGTTCATTAAAATTGCCCTGCTGCTGTTCAATTTTACTCTACTGTATTATCTGTGGATCCCTAATTCTTGTAGTAAAACACCTTCCTGTACTATTTATATCTAGTACAATATGGCCTATTATACTTGATTAAAACTGTCCTCCTATAGCCCAATTGTACACTGCTGTGTTCTCTACAGTACCTTATTTCTAGCAGTAAGCACCAACACGTGCTCCATGTATCTAGTATTTTTTTGGCCTAGCTTTGCTCATTAAAATTGTTCTGCTGCTGGCCAATTTTTCACTGCTGTATCATCTGTGTTCTATTTATTTTTTTTGAGAGCTTGATAGAAATTGGCCAGCGACAGGACAGTTTTGCATGAGCTAGAACAGGGACAGCCAAAGCGAACTGCTGCCAGTTTTTACAGTTCTGCTGGTCAAAGCAGGTCTTTTACCATTTGATGAAAAGGCATGTGTTGCTGCTAAAGCTACCTAAAAAAATAATCAGATTGGGGTGCTGCTGCTGTATGTAAGTCAAGCGAATTTTAAAAGAAAAAAATCATACCCACGATTGCCTCTAGGGTTGCCACCTGTCCAGGATTCACCTGGACAGTCCGGGTTTTGAATGCTGTGTTCGGGTTTCATGGCAGCAGAAACCCGGACACCAGATGTCAGGCAGACAGGGGAACCAAAATTAAGATAGGGGCTACTGGCCCCCCACTGAAAATAGTCTCAATTGTGATATTTACATATGAATGGGTTGCCTCTATTTACATATAAATAAGCCACGACTCATTCTCCTCCAAAAAAATGTCTGCATGTCGCTAGAGTGTTCGGGTTTCACTTGAAGAAAAGGTGGCAACCCTAATTGCCTCTTATGTCGCGAAAAGGTCTTCTCCCCACAGTATCGACCCTCATGGCTTTTGGGTTATCTGTTTATACACTGTTTCCCCGAAAATAAGACCTACCCCAAAAGTAAGACCTAGTACTATTTTTGGGAATTGCTAGAATATAAGACCTACCCCGAAAATAAGACCTAGTTATGACTATTCCCAGGGCCCGTGGTGGCATAAGGGGGGACTTGAAGAGCCGCAGGAGAAGCAGGAGAGAATCAGCAATGCCAACGAAGTCAGCACTAGAGGAAGCGAGGCACTCCGCCTGTGAGGAATCCATAGTGAAAGTGTGCTTCGCAGCCCAAAAAAATATAAGACAGTGTCCTATTTTTGGGGAAACACAGTAGTTATCTTCATTCATACTTGATGCGCAGTATCATTGAAGAGCAGTTACAATGCTGTGATTTTGCTTCTAATTTTGTCAACTGCGATGTCTTTCTCTTTGCATGTCTAGATCTCAGTCTGCTTACTGATACATGCTTTATAATACATGCCAATGCTTGATCATATATAAAATACTGTAATATTCTTTATTCTTTACTCAATAAAAATTTAACATGCTATAAAAAAAATAAAAATAAATTCCACAGCCAAATATGGGCTACAAGAGTTCGCTGTTGCTCAGACTGTTAGTGAAAATCATAGATCACCACATACATCTTTAAGACATCCCCAAGCATGTTATTTCAAGAATTTGAGTTGCTCTCAAAAGCCGCATGAAAACTCTCACACAATGTACTTTTTTAAAATTGTTTTTGCATTGGGACATGTCCCCCATGGCAGTACTCAGCTTTGCATACCTGTTTTGACAATTGAGGACATGTTGACTTTTGAATACGTTTTGTGGAACCTTTGGCAACCACTGCTAACAATCTACTTAACCAAGCAGACATTTTATTCCAGACCCTTTTGATTTTTCCATATATAAATAACATGTGGTTCAAATCTGAAAAAAGTAGAGGAACATTCAAGGCAATTAATTGTTCCCTTTCCTATTATACACTTTATTATATATTTAATTGTCATACAAGCCTTCTCATAACTCTCGATAATTTTATTACCTAAATGTTATATTAATGGATGGAATACGGATCTGCTTTTCTCAGGTTCACTTGAATCCATTTTTTTTTTTATAACATGGGGATCCCACACATTTGGTGGTCCATGGGTCAACCTTTACTAAGGGGTCTATTCACAAAGCTGCCGAAGGATCTAGCCATAGCTTCGGCCGATCCCTCGGCTAGCTTTGACCCCAGGACCCCTTCGGTTCAGTAGAAAAGAAGGGGTGCTGTACGGGTTATTCACTATAGCCCGTACAGCTCCTGAACGTGGCCGAGCGGCTCAGTCGAGCCGAACGCATATGCATCGGCTCGGCTGAGCC
>NW_017306307.1:1550523-1567805 GCF_000935625.1 Nanorana parkeri
TGAGATGTCAGAATAGAAAAGAAAAAAAATTCCCATTGGAATCTGTAGCTACATTCCTATTGGCTATTTCAATTTGCAATAGCCAATAGTAAACTAGCATTGTACCCGCCCTCTGCTGCAACTCCTGGGCGGCCGGAAGGGGGAGGCTCCAAGAGCGCCCGGGAGAGTTTTTTTTTTTTCATTTTATTTTACGGCAGCAGAGCCGCCGGACAATAGGAAACTATTGGGCGGAGCTAGCTGTCACTGCTAGCTCCGCACAATCGTTTTCTATTTACTTTTTAACCATTTTTCTGTTCTGCTTGGTCCCTCCGAGGGACCGAGCAGAACAGCTAAGGCGAATGCCGCTCAGCAGCATTCGGCTATTCACTCACTGCTGTTCAGCATCTTTAAGAATAGCCCGAACAGCAGTGAGAAGCCTGCCGGAGGTTCGGCTCAGCCAATCCAGATGTTGGATCGGCTGAGTCGAACTCCTTCTGTTTCTGCCATGTGAAACAAGCCGTACCAGCCTGAAGTGAATAGCCGAACAGTGTTCGGCTCACTTCACTTGGGGTCGGTTGTTCACTCGGCTTCCCTCGGCAGCTTTGTGAATAGACCCGTAAGTGATTCATAAGAGTTAATACATAAACCATATATACGTTCAGGAAAAATGCCACACACTGCACATTCTGTGCATGTAACAGAGGCAAACAAATGCAGAAATCACCTGCTATCATATAAGAAAATTGAAGGGAAATAGAATACAAAGCAGAAAGGAAAGCAGTGACATGGCCTTTGGCGAAAATGACATGGCAAGATTAACAACATCTGTGAACACAACACGTTCCTAGAAATGATACAGACTTTCCATGGGACAGAAAGCCTAGACCTTGAGACCAAAACATTAGCATAAGTATTTATGGAAATGGAAAAGGATGTGTTTAAATAAATCAAACATGTACCTTAAGGGCTTATGCACTCAGGCATTTTGTCTGCCTTCCCCCTCCAAGGGTAAGAAATTCACTAAGGCTAAGAAACTATTTGAACAAGGAATAACAATGGTTCTACTGCATAGTGCCATATGTCAAATTTCGATAAGTTAATTCCAGTGTATGATCCGTAATGGACTGTGTTTCTCCTTCAAGGGACTTTAAAGCCCCATCAAGGTGGGGGACAAATTTCTCATAAACAAATGGGACAGCAAGACCAATGTAAACAGTTGCTGCTTAATTACCACCAGCTCTGGTTGCAATTGGTTTGATTCTGTGTGCAATTTATATACAATGAGGGGAATTTATCAAAACTGGAGCAGAAAAAATCTGGAGCAGCTGTGCATGGCAACCAATCCTCATCCACCTTTCATTTTCGAACAAACTGAAGAGAGAAGCTGATTGGTTGCCATAGGCAACTGCTCCAGATCCTTCTGCTCCAGTTTTGATAAATTCCCCCCAATGTTTTTGAACCACCAAAGAAACTGAGACACCACACCCATATATATAATTATATAACAACAAATCAAATTTAATGGGGCTTTTTAGGTGAATGTTGTACATTCAGATTGTTACATGGGTGACCAGTTTAATATTGAATACCTAGCAAACATCTAAATACATGGCAAAATACTGTACATTAATGGGAGTTGTGTCCAAGAATTTGTATTTCTGTCCAACTATCTCTCATATTCATATTCTACCTTACAGCACAGCCCTGTCTGGAACAGCAAAAGACCTGATTTTTTTGTTTTGTTGCAGTTTAGTGCAGTTTTGCCTGCAGGTCCCTCCCGCAGCCTATGGCTAGACAGTGAAAGGAAAAGCATCAGGCTGATGAGCTAATCTTGTCTCTCTGCTCTTTCCTCTTATCAGCATGCCAGTTCTATTCATATGAGTACTGCACTCTAAATGTTTAGCTCCTTGTGATGCCCAGTCTGAGCTCTACTGCACAGGCCATTGCAAGAAGCTGCTGTCAAATCAAATCAGGGTGTTACACTGCTTTCATTAAAACATAAATAATGTCATGTTTTATTAACGATTATAGAACTGCAATAATTAGTGTTGTTTGTATCTACTTGGAGTACAGCTTAAAAACTCTGTTTTTGTGTGATTCATGGATCGTTCAATGATGTGATTCTCTGTTTCTAAACAATTCGATTTTTATGTGTATACCTCTTCAAAGAACTATCTGGGCTGTTAGTAATCTGAATATTCAATATCATATATTATTAATTTTAACCAGTTATTATAATGGTGCAGGCTTATATAAAGCATTTATTGTTGGCCCTTATTTAGCACCACTTACTTGTCTGACAGCATAAGACTTAGGTTTAGAGGTCAAATAAAGCCTGAGCTCTGCTGCCCTCTCAGCTCTTTATCCCTCACACCATCTCCTAATCTTTGAGCTCCTGAAGGACAATGTATAGGATCAGGCAGTTCACAGGGCAGCAACTATCAGATTTCAGGTGACTTTTTAGTTAGGCTGTGGTTTATGCACCTCACTCCACCCCATAGTGGATTCCCAGTAGGTAAATCATCACCTACAGACCCTCTCCTGAGATCTTCACTGGGCAGCTTTAAATGGCCATGGACAGTCTTTTCTTTAAAACATTTTTGGCCATACTCTTACTGCACATGCATTTATTCATATGGCTCATACACATACCTTACATGGAGCACAAAGCCATCCATAGGAATTAACGTGGGGCCATGGCTGTCTTGCATGTTAGGTGCAGAACTTGATCTGGACTGAATTTCACACAAATTTTGCGAAAACAATTGAAGGAGATTAAAAGGCTGTGCGGTTCTGGGCTTGCTTCGGCAGCACATATACTGAAATTGGAACAATGCAGAGAAGATTAGCATGGCCCCTGTGCAAGGATGACATGCAAATTCGTGAAACGTTCCATATTTTTTAATCCATTGTTGGTTCAGATTAGGGAGGTTCTCTGCCCGGGGCTTGGTTAAGGTGGGTGAGAGCAGCAGGGATTTGCCTCTTCAAGTCAGAGCAACCTCCATGTTGACCGTTTATCTGATGTTGGGAGAAAACCAGCAGGAGAGGTGAAGGAAGCACAGATTCACAGAATGAAGCAGGGAGATCCCTGAAGAGCAAATTACTCTCCAGCAAGAAGCACAGAAGTGATGTATAGGTATGAAGCTGCAAACAAAGGAATGCCTAGACACATCCACATACCCGGAAATGTTCTGCTAACTTTCAGGAGTAAATCAAGACAAATGGTAGATTTTTCAGGGTATAGTTAGGCCCAATTACATTTCTAGGTGTGCCCTATAACATTCCATATCTATGCTTTTTGAATTCAGGTCCACTTTAAGTTGAAAGGTAAGGCTTAGAGAAAATAAGTCTATCTATATAGAGGGGCAAATATAAAAATGTCATAGCCAAAGCCTGCACAGTTATAATAATTTAGGATTGAGTATTCATATTCTTGCATAGACACAATTGTTTGTGACTGGTGTCTATGCAAGTGCACATATTCCCCATTTTCCATACAGCAAATATTAATCTTACTACCTCTATTCACTTTAATGGAAAGCCCATCTGTCAGCTGGGCCTATTGAAGTGAATGTAGACCATAGTATGGACGGTGCACTACAAAAATTTAGTACATGTCAGGTGAGAGGTTATACGGCACTTGCAGGCTGCACAGCGAACATCCCAGAGAAAAAAACTCATGCAGATGTCAGAGGTCTAAAAAAAAGGTGTCAACAACTCAGCAAAGCAAAAGGAATTATTTGGAAGTAAAATATATACCAATATTTTTTTACATATCATTTGATTCATTGGTTTACTTACCCCAATTCTGCTACAGTATGTACAATGACATCATTGACATAATAAAAATATATTCCAGACAACCTACTTAATTGGAGTTACTTATAAGAGAGTTAGCAGCACTGCTGGCACATTATGAGTGCAGAATCAGATATTAAAACAAGTGTTAAGGAAATGTATGTCTTTAATGAGCTGAAATCCCATAGTCAGAATGTGCATGTCCCACATATGGAAAAGATATTGTGATTGGAATCTAAGCCCGGTGGGTTGTAGCAGCTATAAAATGTAAATTAAAAACATTATTGTATAGTTAATATAAGTCTGTTTTCTAGGGTTTAGCTTGTCCCTGCCCTGCTATGTATTCCAAGAAGAAACATGGCAGTTACATAATCATCATATAGGGGGAACATCTCAAGTGTTAGGGCTTCTGCAATAAGCTCAGAAACACCAGCTAGTGCTATGTCCAGGAATAGTGGTCTTGAGAAAATATTTCACATTCTTTTATATATTATATAATGAGAAAGTAGAGCTATACAAGCTATGCTGTGGTGAATATAAAGGATACCAGTACTATGAGTGCCGTTAATTTCAGCACTCACACCTGTATACCCATATGGACCAGAGTCCAAGGGCCTGTTTATTCAGTCATAATTTTGTCATTGCTTAAAGTGACACTAAACTCAGGAGTTAAATCTTAAAAATGTATCCAAGTAACATAACTATTAACAGAAATGTATCTTATTTGTGTATCACTAGGCTGTATATCCTCTCTGAATTGGTGCTGACACTGTCCTTCCTTCTGGAACACTTTCATTCATATGTAGATCAAAGGGGTGAGGTGCTATATTTAGGCCCCTTTCACACAGGATTTTTAAACAGGTCCACCTGTGACGTTTTCAGGCAAACCTAATCAGAAGCCCGATGTTAGTGTTTGGGCAGCCGGATCTAAATGGATGGCTGCCATTTATATCCGGTTACCCCTTGGCTCTAGCCAAATCTGGAGCCGACTTTAGACCTGGCTGACCATAGACATGGGGTCCGGTAAGATCAGTTTTTTCCTCCATCGCAAGAATGGTGGAAAATGGTTCTCTTATATTTGTCTGTATTTGTGCTGTATACCAGCAGTTCTGTATGCACCGTTGACCCCGGGACATAAAGGGATGATTGGTATGGCTCCACCTATGATTATGATAAAATGAGAAATATACACCTTATATTTTTAGGGTGTGTGATAGAAGTGAGACAATCAGATACCTTCAGTTTATATATGGCTCTTCTGTATATAATATGCATATATTATATAATACATAACCATTTTTAACTGTTTCTTACTGTTTGTTTAACTGTTTCTTACAGTTGCAAAGCCACAGTGATTAATATGCCACTGTGTGTTTCTTTTTGGAGTACAGCTGAAGGAAATTCATCCATACATAGAAGGAACATGCAAACTGCATGCAGGCAACGTACCTAGTGTATGGTACAGCAGGCTAGGTGTGCTGTGCGATATTGTGCGCTTAATGCACAGTATCATGAGTTAAGCAAAACACTTAGGTGTGAACTGCCCCTAACATTTGTACTCACTGTATTGAGAAAGAACCTTTCAAGTGTGCTTCCCAATGAGATAATTACCCGAACATCAGCTGCTCATAAATGTGTGTCAGACATCTCTATAGCAATAACGCAGGAGATGCTGCGTCACCCTTTTCTCAGGAATACACACCCCAGTCTCAGTATGTGTGGCTGATATCTCCCATACAAGTGCTCCTAGCTGTCCTGTATGCAGGTGCAGTGTATCAGTGGTCTTGATTTCCCCGTTATCATATTCAGATATAGCCGGCGCTTAAGAACTCTGCATCTGAAAATAACTTTGACACATTGGCAACAGATATAGTTCTTGTGATGGTACATAAAGTGCTCTTTGGCAATTCTACCCAACAAGTGTCTTGTGACATACAGCATGCAGTCCTGACAGCACTGACAACAGAGCCTTAATCAATTAAAAGATTATTAGGCTTTAAAAAACAGTCTGCAAGATAGCATTGCGCTCCTTCAAGGAAGACCGCCGGCAATGTAATAGCTGCCACTTGTAATCAGCTCACACCGTTCACTTTCTTGTATGGTAAGCCACACTCTGCACTCATCAGAACTCTATGACTACATATGAATGCTTTGGTCACACTCATAGCCCATCCTCAGGTCAGTCCATTGTTGTATAGTACACCCCGGTCACCGCTCACTATCCTATAGCCTCAGCTATACACAGTGTAACTGTCAGGTCCTTCCCAGAATATGATCAGGTATGAACGGGAAGCAGACACGGTAATAGTGTAAAATTCCTTTATTTATAACACCTAAAAACATTCCTCTGCCTTGTATCTGATCATATTTAACACTGACCTGGGAACAGGCTAGAGCAACACACCACAAAAAAATAATTAACCATCAAAAGTAAAAATAAGAACCAATGTCTAAAGCCGTTCTCTGCATTAATACCTTAAATTACTAGATGCCACCAGTCCTCCGGGTTAGATGACAGCCAGCATCATTCAACCCATTTCTATGACAGCCTAGGCTGTAATGGCTACACCCCCTGGGGCAGCATCACCACGCAGCCTGGGCTTAGAGTACTACCACACTACAAGGCATTCACATCTTATTACATGTACGCCATTTAGTGCAGGAGTTAGGGCTACCCACTGGCATCGCTGGAGGACAGGAAGAAGTGCCAACCAGAAGACCTTGGAAAAATGAAGTATGTGTATATACTTTTTAGAGGGGGGATGCAGTCTAATAGATGTGAGGAGTCGGACACCAAGGGACATAATAGCTGGAGCGGAGGGGGAAAGAGGTGAACCTTCACTGCTGCAGGGCTGAGGATCAGGTGAGTATTTCTTCTTTTTTTTGCCCCTAGACCAAAATGAGCAGTTAACAGTGAAGAAATAATGGAAGCAGATCTTAGGGAATTGGAAAAGTTAACTCTTGCAGTAAGGCCATCCCCACACTGCAAGGGTTAACTGCTCATTTTATCTAGTGAGCGAAAATAACAAAGATATACTCTCTCTATCTTCGATCCTGCCTGGCTGCAAAACCGCTCCCTGCAGCCTTTCCGATGGTCTAAGGATCCATGGCGTCTTCACGTCTAATACACAGTATTAGGCATGAAGACGCAGAGGTATATACCACCGCGGGAGCAAAAGCTGGAGCCTCTCTCCCCCTCTGCTCCAGTGGTTTAAGGATCCATAGCATCTTCACATCTAATACACTGTATTATAAATGAAGATGCAGAGGGACATTCCACCACCGGAGCCAAAGCTGGAGCCTCTCTCCCCCTCTGCTCCAGTGGACACCACTGGAGCAGAGGGGGAGAGAGGCTGAAGGGATTGGTCTAGTAGCCAGGCGGGGTCAAGGATCTGTTAAGTATTTGTTTATTATTTTCACTCCCTAGACAAAACAAGCAGTTAACCCTTCAGTGAGGGGGCAGCCCCACTGCAAGGGTTAACGTTTCAAATTCCTGGAGTTCCTCTTTCATTTTTTTAAATCTTGGATTTCTTCTTTAACCAGTTGACATCCGCGGTGTTAAACCCCCTTCCCATCCAGGCCATTTTTCAGTATTCAGTGCTGCGGTACTTTGACTGACATTTATTCCGTCATGCAACGCTGTACTGAAATGAATTTTATACCCTTTTTTGGGGACAGATAGAGCTTTCTTTTGGTGGTATTTATTCACCACTGGGGGTTTTATTTTTTTACTATATTAAGGAAAAATTACCGAAATTTAAAAAAAAAAACAGTTTCCCCTATATTAAATGATAAAACATTTATTATTACCCAATTTTTTGGTAAAATATAAAAGATGGGGTCACGTCGGGTAAAAAGACACTAAACATGTCAAGCCTTAAAATTGCGTGCGCGCGCGAAACCTCAAAAAACGATAATACCCAAAATTGGCCATAGGCGACGCTTTAAAAGCTGTTACCGCTCATCAGTTTAGTGTTATCAGTGATTGATGGCCCTAAAATGATTGCTCTCACTGCGACGTTCGCGGCGATATGTAACATGTGTAGCGCAATTGTAATTTTTGCGCGCTGGGGCACCGGACGCGTATTTACGTTTATAGGCGCGTAAACGTGGGGGTGGGGGAGTTAAACAATTTTGGGGGGTTTTTTCCCCTTTTTTTATATGTGACTTTTATTTTATTTTACTTTTTTATGTGTTACTTTTATTTTTTTTTATTTATATTTATTTTTTTGCACTTATTGTTATTGCTATTATATAGGGGGATAACAATCCCCCTATATAATAGCAAAGGCACACTGACAGGTCCTCTTTATGGAGACATTAGGGGTCTCTAGGACCCCTAAAGTCACCTGTGGACCCCAAAAGAAGCTGATGAAGCAGAGTTGCGGACGCAAACGAGCACATATAGGCGATCGGCGGGCTATGGACCCGCTGATCGCCTATATGTGAAACACCCGGTACCGGGTGTTCGCATTGGACGGGTCTTTTCTGCCCGTGCGTGCCCGCTAGGGGGCGCGCGCGAGCAGAAAAAAAATGCCGTCTGGCGAGTTTTTCTACTACGGGCGGACGGCAACTGGTTAAAGTAAAGTCAGTATTAACACCTCCTAATATGTGCTCACTAAAAATGCACTATCCTGTCCCTTTCAAGTTGATATCATTGATTCATATTTTCTCTAATCTGCCTTCAGTTTGTATTTCTTCTTTTTTAATTTATCTCAGCGTATGGTCTGAAAAGTCACCTGCCAATTTGCTATTTAATTGTGCGTAATAATTGGAACACTTCACATTCTCACATTTTATTGTATAGAACCTTAACCTGCTACACTGTCAGGAGCAATAAATCACCCAGTAGTTAGATGTTTTCCCAACAATTTATTTTATTGCGCAAATAACATGAGCAAGTAAATCATTTATTTTATGTGAATTCAAATTATATTTGACAGTTTTCCAAAAAACATAATTTACAAAAAAAATGACAAGAGCATAACAATGTAATGTAGGAAAAAAACGTTCCATAAATCTGCAGTTTATGAGCCTTTGGTAGCTAATGAACATGTGACAGTTATTATTGTGTTGGTGGATCCCTGCCAAACAGAATGATCATTCCTATAAAAGAAAATGTCAATTAAATATATCCTCCACTGAACAAATAATACTGAGGATCCATCCCAGTCACTTACTGGAAATGGGAGTCACATCTACATAGGTCAACTGCAACACTAGCTGATGGTGAAATGTGGCTTTGTGGTCCTTTCATATCGTCATAATGGCGGCACATTATTTATGTCAGAAAAGAGTTGTAATGCAGTTGGTTTGGCTGAAGAAAGTATTACCACCATCTCCAATTCCATAGAAAATCTCAAAAGTCTTAAGCTGGCCATACACCTATAGATTATCTGCAGATTTTCTATGGTCAGATGGAAAAAGTGCAACAGATTCCTCCATCTACGCTAAACTGTGTGGATGGAGAAATATCCCACTGGGCCAAGCTTCAGTATCTTGCTAATCAGCCCCACTGGCTCTCAAAATACCTGAGCAATGCCTGCATCCAATCAGATTGTTCAGGTGTTTTGAGAGCCAGTGGGGCCAATTAACAAGATACTGAAGCTTGGCCCAGTGGGAGATTCCTCCATCCACACAGTTTAGCGTAGATGGAGGAATCTGTTGCATTTTTCCCATCGGACAATAGAAAATCTGCAGAAAATCTGCAGGTATATGGCCAGCTTTATACTAACTGAATAAGTCAGCCTTAAAGTGGGCCTTCACCCCCTTGACAAAAAAATCATATCAGCAAGCAGCTCTGCATGCTGATGTGAAATCATCTTACATTCATTAGCTAAACAAATGTAGTTTCTGGTTGCTTGAGAGTTACTATTAAAAATAGGTCTAACTGATGCTATAAACCATACTATACCATGCCATAAACATACCATACCATTACATAAAATCTGTATGGACTTCATATTAATATTGAAATACAGTAATCAAAAGCAAATTAAGACAAATAGACACACTTAGTATTAGTGCTGTAATACAGGTGCTGTAATACTGTTCTGTATAGTAGATCCCAGCTGACCTGAGGAAACAGAGCATACAGAGGTGTGTGCTTACTTATGGCCTGGTGTGCACTAGGGCTGCCTGACAGTGGGACTGGAGATCTTCAGTATACTGTATTGCAGGGCTCAAAATTTCCACTCGCCCGCTTGCATTTGGCGAGTGGAAATAAAGAGAGGGCGAGTGGAAATTCAGTCAGGCACGCGGTCACGGATCGCGTACCTGACTATGAGAGCAGCCGCTCCTTGCCGTCCTGTCCTGGCTCCGTTACTTTCGATCGATCACCGGAGCTCTGACAGTTCTGAGCCCCGTTCGCAAGGATGGATTAGTAAGGTCTGCAGACCTTACTGCAGAGAACGGAGCTCAGAACTGCAGAGCTCCGGCCGAAAAGGAACACAGGACTTGAAATTTTGAGCACTGCTGTATTGTATTCCATGAACCTACAGTACTAGGAGTGATCACTAGGAGACGCATGCGCTCAGCTCTCGATCACAGACGTGGCTTTCCACAGGATAACACAGTATTGTATCTATACATTACCAGCAGTAATTACACTCTTCAGCCTTGATCCTCTACCCTCTCTACCATCCCATGCTGCAGAGCCCTCTCACCCTTTCCTACAACGTCGCAGAGGATCGGCAGAACAGTGAGTGCACAGTGGATTTTTGTTGCCGGGTAGATGAGAGTTCCGGTTAGTTGAATACCGGATAACAGAGAGTTTACTGTATTACATTTTTGCTTTTGAGTTTAGAACACTTTAAGAATTAGATTAGGTTGAGTTTGGACCAATAGTTCGATTTAGAGCTTATTTTGACATTTAAGTCCAAGGTTTAAGTTGAACTTTACCCATATCTTCAAAATAAGAACAAAGGTACCTTTAGATATGTTTAGTAATGACAATCTACTAACAGATAGTTCTAGATAATTGCTGGCTTTTTATTCTTTGCATACCTTATTTTCCTTTTCCTCCCCATTCTTCTCACAATGGCCATTTTTACTAAGAGCAGATTACTAGATCTCCCTTTACTTCCTAGAACTCTGGCATATGTAACTAGAACATGTGACCATGCACATCATCTCAGGGGAGGAAAATGCCTTTCTATGAGATCTCATGAGATTACAGATGATATTTCCCAGCAACTGTACAGTAAAAGTGGCAGATAGTGGGTAAAGACAAACCATTTAACACTGACAGGGGCACATACAATGCTCGGCTTTTGCTCATTTATGTAAAACCTTTAACCCAAATGGGAAGAATAAACAAAACTATTGCTTTAACTGCTTAAAAAGTTTTCAGTTGGCCATATACTATGGGGTTTTTGGCCAATTCTTCATGAATCGGTCAGAAATCGCACACTGGGTGCTGCTGTGGCACCCTTCCGAATAGAAGACCGAAGGAGCCAGTTGAAAAATCTTCAAACAAACATTGCTTGCAGCCAATCTTTTTATTTTTGGGTTTAGATACACTTAAGTGTAACTTCTATACCAAACTCTTAACATGACCCTACCCCTAAACTAGATGATATGGTAGGAATTTGGGTCCCAAAGTGTAATAGAGGGTGAGGTTGGCAGAGGCGCCCATATGGGAAAGGAGATCATCGAGAACTCTATCTTCTAAAAATAGGTATTTATTGATCAGAAACATTAAAAAAGGCACCATCAATGTGTAAGAAACTGTCATACCTACTCTCGCCAACAGGCACACACACAACTACATAAAGGTTCTATCATTTCCTTGCCGTATCCAATACTTTCTTGATCCAACACTTTAACTGAAGCTTTCTGTAATATTGTTACATTGCAACAAACAGGCAAAGGACGGGATATGTATCTACTGTTACTAGGGATGCACCGATACCGATAATAGTATCGATATCGGTGCCGATTCTAGTACTCGTACTCGCCCAAATGCTCCGATGCCTAGCACGAGTACTTCCAGTATCAGGAGGCCGGGCAGCGCGTCATTACGTGCTGCCCGGTTTCGCGATTGACCAGGAAGCGGCTCCATGCTCTCTCATCACTTGTGATGAGAAAGCATGGAGCCGACTTCCAGGCCAATCAGGAAGCCGGGCAGCGTGTAATGACGTGCTGCCTGGCTTCCTGATTGGTCGGGAAGCTGGCCAATCAGGAAGCTGGCTCGTGAGGTAAGGTTACCTTACCTTAGTATGTGCAGCCTGTCACCCCCGGGGGCCTCTCTAGCGAGAATGTGGCCTTCGTCCGGTACCCTGCCGGAGCTGTCCAATCAGGAAGCCGGGCGCCGTCTAATGACGCGACGCCCTGCTTTCTGATTGGCCTGTAAGCTGGCTTCATACTCCCTCATCATCTCATGACAGGAGAGCATGGAGCCGGCCTCCCGGCCAATCAGAAAGTAGGGCGGCGCGTCATTACACGGTGCCTGGCTTCCTGATTGGCCGGCCAGACGGCTCCGGCTGGGTACCGGACGAAGGCCGCGTTCTCGCTGGAGGGGCCCCGGGGGTGACAGGCTGCACAAACTAAGGTAAGAGGGGACTTTCTTGTTAATCGGGAAGCCTGGTGGCGACTCTTTACACGCTGCCCGGCTTCCCGGGTAATCAGGAAGCCAGGTAGCGAGTCATTACACGCCACCTGGCTTCCTGAATGGGACATCCGTTACTCGGTAATTGGTATCGGCGAGTACCGAAACCAAATTATCGGTACTCGTACTCGGTACTAAAATACCGGTATCGGTGCATCCCTAACTGTTACTGTTCTGCATCAGCAGCCTTAGGGATTGTTGCTGTGACATGTAAAATCCTTTCTATGGGCTCCTTATTTAATCTCATCTCAGAATGTATCAAATAACTTCAATTTTGTGTTCTATAATAACAAGACTTGACTATACATTTTAGAAGCAATCTACTCTACAGGTGACAGAAAAGCTGCCAAGATAGTTTTGCAATAATCCAGTTTTAAATGTTCTGGGATGGAAAACCCAAATGTAAATATCAACTTGTGTAAATGACCAGACCGCTCTCTAACTATTTTAAGCGCCTGGAATTATCATGCAGAATACTGTAGGCATCATTTAACATCCAACGGGGAAGAACATTCCCTCTCTTGCTGAAACTCAAAGATGCACAAACTATTTTGCCAAATAGGATTTATTTACTCTGAAATTCAATGAAATGCCACAGAATTACCATGGGGCATAAAGTGATCCCCTTATAAATCATGGCTGCCTGTTGAAATAATATTGGAAGCGACATTCAACTTGCGAAGCCAAAAAGGTTTTTTGAAAACATCATTAATTTTTTTATTACTAATAGTATACAAGTGTATAACCTGATGAGTTGCAGATTTTTATGATTTGTGTAATATCTGTATGTTACAAAGGAACTTTTAATTCAGGGTACTTTATTAATACAGCGGTTGCAGAGCATGCTGGTTTATTATAGGGTATTTAAAGCCTAAAAATTAACTACTGGTATTATACCATTAAAAGTGTTTTGTTATATCTGTTTGATTTTGCAAGGAGAACACACAAAAGAAGCACTGCTCCTCCACAGCTCAGGGAAGGAATGAGCCGGGTGCTTGCTGCTGTGTTTACGTCCACACTCCAATATGAGCCCATACAAACAAAAGAAAAGTTGGCTGCACACTAGATTCAACGGAAATAGTTTATTGGAGCTTGTACCACATCACTGACCCACGGTCCGTCCCCCTTGACGCATTTCAGAGCCCTTAGTCAGAGCCTGTTAATCCTGCCAGAAACCCACTCTGCATGTAACTGCCGGTGCTCCCTGCCTCTGCTGCACCAAAATCCCAAGCAATTGTTACAAAACACTTCTCCCATGTCAGGGATATCAGGAAAGGGGTTGTGTTCTGTAGCTATATCTTGTGACAACACTGCTCCTCAATAGATACAGTACATCTGCAAAGGGTGATGGGCATTTTTTCCTCACTAGGGATGATGGGAACTGAGACTTTTTATTTCCCAAAATTGTAGTAAAAATATGGATATTTCAGCAAAATTTCAGCATTTTTACAGAAATGCATTACAGCCAGTAGAGAAAGCAAAATTAAAGTGGTTTTGCTGTTTTTGTGCTTTTTTATAGAAAAGAAAAACAGACAGTGACAAGTAAAAGAAATTTAAAGCTGCAGTACACAAATAATGTTTAAATACAGAGCAAAAAAAAACCATAATCCCACAGAAACAAAGAACTCTTAATAAAATAAACTCAGTGTGGCCCTTTTCAGTTTTAAAGGCAGATCTGATCAGAATCCCAATGCTATTTTATGGGCAGCCAGATGTAAACGGATGTGCGTTCATGTAAATTTGATTACCTCCAACTCCGTCTAGGTTCGGAAAAACGTCTAAGTCCAGAAGAAAAAAAAATTGGCAAACCTAATCGTGACAAGTCAGAGGTGATCTATTGTAAACAGAAACATGTCTGCTTACAACCAACCGAACATGGGTCCATATAGCTCAGTTTTTTCTTGTGATGGGGAAAAAAACTGAAAGGACATGGATTTCACATCTGTTCCATATTGCTCTAACCAGCAGGGGATCTGTGCAAGAATGGACGGTGCCCATGTGAAATGGGCCTTACCTTAAATACACCTAAAAAAAATAAGACCCTATAAATTAGGGGGGAAAATATTTTTTTTTTTGTCAATCAACTTTCCCCAACAATTGAAGTAGATCAATGAATGGATCAAATTATAATAAATGTGCTGCGCTTCATCTAGAACAATACATAAACAAATCTCTATAATAAATATGTGCTTAAATAATACATGCAATCAAAAAAAATTGTTCACAATGAATCTTCTTGTAAATAATAGTCCTCTGGAAAGTTCAATCATATATTCCGTGTTCAAATATACACAAATGTGGAATCACACGTATATAGTGCTCAGGATTTGTCCCAAGTGCACCACACTCTTTATCCTTCCACTGTGAAAGTCCTTTGTACAAAGTCCATACGTCAACTCCAATTATCACCCAGGTGCTCCCCCTCTCAGTGGGCCGCTCAACTTATAAATAGACCTGAACAGGTCTAGAATCGCTTTAATGGGTCTCCAATCGATCTTATTCAAAGGACATCTCTCCACAATCGTTGCACAGAAAATGACATCAGCGTGTCATCACGACCATATCCAATAAAATATAAAAACAGCCCATAGCGTAAAACCGCAAAATTAAAAAACCTCCTTTATTTAAAAAACTACTCACATGAGAAAAGAAGACATAAAACTTCAAATAAAATGTATGCTTGACAACTCTCTCTCCGTATCACCGTATTCTCTGGGTGCAAAGACAGATCAAACAGGAGCTGTGCTCCCGACCATGCAATCTCCAATCCACGTCTGCGAGACTCCGCAATGAAAGGAATCAAGAGTTGCCACTGTGGCAAAAATTTGCTGATGCAAAATCAAAAGGTTCATGGCGAAATCAATTTTGCCCAAATAACTCATCCTTAATCCAGAAATGCCAATAGTTAAGTTAGGAGAGCAAGTGGGGGAACCACACGATGATCATAAGCAATCTGGTTGCTTTTTTCCCTAATACACCACTCTGGATTTTAATATGGGTGAGATGATTTGCAGGAAAACCAAGACTGCATGCTGCCAATGGTTGCCACCAGTTTGCATGCCTGCGCTCCTGTCTCTACCTAGGTGGACAAGGAGAGGAAGGTGCCTGAAAAATTCCCAGCTAAGGGTAAAATGGAGCAAGTGAAGGGAACCACATGATGACCATATGCAATCTGGCTTCTTTTTTCCTAATACACTGCTCTGGATTTTAATTGGATGAGAGGAGTTGGAGAAAAAACAAGATTGCATGCTGCCAATGGTTGCCACCAGTCTACATGCCTGCACTCCTGCCTCTACCTACGTGGGCAAGGAGAGGAAGGTGCCTGCAAATTTCCCACCCAAGGGTAAAATGGAGCAAGTGGTGGAAACCACATGATGACCATATGCAATCTGGTTTTTTTTTTCCTAATACACTGCTCTGGATTTTAATTGGATGAGAGGATTTGGAGAAAAACCAAGACTGCATGCTGCCAATGGTTGCCACCAGTCTGCATGCCTCCGCTCCTGTCTCTACCTAGGTGGACAAGGGGAGGAAGGTGCCTGCAAATTTCCCACCCAAGGGTGAAATGGAGCAAGTGGGGGAACCACATGATGGCCATTTGCTATTCGGTTGCTTTTTTTCCCTAATACACCATTCTGGATTTTAATTGGGTGAGATAATTTCCAGGAAGACCAAGACTGCATGCTGCCAATTGTTGCTACCAGTCAGCATGCCTATAAAGTGACCTCCTATAGAGTAATATGTTTTATATACACACACAGTCCAATAATGAAAAAAACAATACGAAAATATTAATTAATATGTTGGTGCTACAAAGATAAATGGTAATTCCTTTTAAATGTGTTGACGATGGCACGATTTCAAAGAGGAAACATTTTTAATACGTGTAATATGAGGTCTGGGAAGTCTCAATGTGGGTTCCCAGCTTTCTGTTAGCCTCCTCCTCCCTCACCTTTCTTGTTCATAGTTTTCCAGCCAAGAAAGCTCTCAGCAGATGGATCATAGCACACAGGAATGCCTCTCCCTGCTCAGGGTGCACAGCTGTCTTCTACACAACTCCTGCTCTAGAGCCTGTAAATCCTTCTTCAATATAGTGGGAGAGGGAAGACTCATAGGTATCAACAAATGCACCTGACACACAAAATAAGACACTACTCTGGGAATTTTTATAAAAGTTTTTAATATATTAACAGTAAACAGACTCAAGCTTTTAAAATCATTTTAATCAGTCTGCCTTTAATTAATACAGCTAAGGACATTTTTAGTTATAAGAAAGTTAAAAGTTCACACTAAGGCTGTTCTACACTCTACGGTGACCCTAAGATATTTTTGAAATGAGCAAGCTAGCCAAGATTTACAGATTGATTATGGAAGGAATAATGAAAGCCATTTTATTAGGCTGAGAAATGTGACATATGGAAGAATATTTACTGACAGCTGTGACAGGGAACCAAAAAGTCATTTTTATTTTACTTTTTTATGAATATTAGGAAACTATGTTGTCTCATATAATTCAGTTTAAATAAATAAAACCAAAACCTGTCAATTTTCAGTGGTAACAAGTCTGCCTCCTATGTATTAAAAGGAAAGTACTAAGTTCCTTTGTTGAGCACATATTTTATGTTTCATTGCAGTGTTAACTGTAAAGTCTAACTCCAGCCATAATAAAAATAGTCACAACTGCCTTTCTCTGTGCTGAACAAAAATCATTTTTTTTTCTTTTCTGAAAGGGAACTGCTAGCACACAGTAATACTCGCCGGCAATCCTCCTCCTAGCCAGCTCCAATTTTGATGACCATTCTGCCAAAGATGCTCTTCGTCCTGGTCTCTGACCCTTCATGTTGCTGCCCCTCTAGCTGATGTCATCACATACTATAGTCAGTGCAGGACTATATCA
>NW_017306307.1:1567827-1574608 GCF_000935625.1 Nanorana parkeri
GATCACTGGCTGTCAAGGGACTGTGAAGTAAGCTGGGTAATACTGCATCCTAGCTCATTCCCATGCAAAAATGAGCAATACATTCCTGGGCTAAGCAATATTGATTATTTTTAATGTTAGATTAGGTTTTATAATAGATTTAATGCAATTTTTACATGTTTGCGTTGCTATATTTTTGTTATCGCAATAAATATAGAGATTTGTAGATTAGCCAATAGAGGGAGAAAATACTCAATTAGCAATCACAAAGCCCTTTTAAAGTGAATGTAGCATCTTATAAAGTTTTTCATGTTTAAGGCATGCACGATAAGGGGGTTATTCACAAAGCTGCCGAAGACAGCAGAGTGAATAACCTAGCCGAAGTGAAGTGAGCCGAGCGCAATTTGGCTATTCACTCTGGCTCAGTATGGCTGATTTCAGCCGTCATCCAGGGTCACCATCCACTTCCATATACAGCCATGTAACTCGTGGCGTTGTTGGCTGAATTTACAAATAACTGGCACAGATCAGATACCAGTGCAGCCTCTTGCTTTATGACTTGATAAAAAATACAATGTTGCAGTCTTAGCAAAATGGAGACTGAAAAACTGCTTCCTCCTGCCTACAGCAGACTAATGGGATTGTCTCAGCCTAGGCAAAGTCACTGAAAAGTTATACGGTTGTGGTGTGTTGTGATATGTCAGGAATTCATTCATGCAGACTTATAAAGTTACTAGTTACTAATAAACTATGGGGTCTATTCACGAAGCTGCCGGGGGCAGCCGAGTGAATGACCGATCTGAAGTGAAGTGAGCCGAACACTGTTCGGCTATTCACTTCAGGCTGGTACGGCTAATTTCAGCTGTACATTGGCTGAAATCAGCCGTACATCGGCTTGCTTCGTGTGGCTTCGGGTCGGCCGACCCGAAGTGCAGAAGGAGTTCGACTCAGCCGATCCAACATCTGGATCGGCTGAGCCGAACCTCCGGCAGGCTACTCACTGCTGTTCGGGCTATTCTTAAAGATCCCGAACAACAGTGAGTGAATAGCCGAATGCCGCTGAGCAGCATTCGGCTCGGCTGTTCTGCTCGGTCCCTCAGAGGGACCGAGCAGAACAGAAAAACTGTGAAAAAAGTTAAAAAAGTAAATAGCAAACGATTGTGCGAAGCTAGCAGTGACAGCTAGCTCCGCCCAATAGTTTCCTATTGTCCGGCAGCTCTGCTGCTGTAAAAAAAAAACGACTCCCGGCCGCCCAGGAGAGAAGCACTGATGTGTCTTTTTTTTTTCTTTATTCTGACACGATCGATGTCAGAATAGAAAATTGAATAGACCCTATGTTTGGTGTGACAAGGATAGTGTTATACTCACATCTCACTTCACAGCAGTTGATGAAAAATGTATTAAATAATGTCAATATATATATATTTAAAAAAAATGGCCATGGAATGTCAAACAATACAAAAGTTGTGATGCTCAGGTGTCCTCAAACTTGTACACACACGTATTTACTTATGCAGTATATTATTAGAAAAACACTCTCTTGAGGTGATTACTAGAGGAATGGTAAACCACAACTTCATCCTGGCCAAATTTTGCTACCTCTGTATATATTTGTGAGCAATACGGAACATCAACTAAAACATGACTGGAGAGTATGTGGGGACCATACTGAAGAATTCCTGATACAGTGATAGACCTACAACAGACTGTATGTTTATAAGTGCAATTTATTATTGTATATAGTAAAGTGATTTTTTTATGCAGCCCAGTGCACCATGGGCGTTGCTAGCACCAGGCACTACATGTCTTGCCTATTCCCCGAGTGCTAAGGCCCCTGCTGTCCATGCTCTCTTCTGCTGCTGATGTACTTTCCGGGCAGCCACAGTTGTGTGTCCATATGAGGAAGGCAGCCTAAAGGTGCCCATACACCTTACAATTATCTGGAGATTGTTGTCTGCAATTGAGTTTTCTACCAAAAATCTGCCAGTTGATGGGAAGTGCACAAACCCAATTACTGTACAACTGGCAGATTTTTGTCTTTCAAGCAGGCTAGACAATGTTCGTCTAGTTGGATGAAAATTGACAGGTTAGTGGCATTGTTGTACAACACAAATCTCAAGATGAAAACGGCACATGCTCAAACGAAAATCTGTTCTTTCGATCGATGAAAATCAGCCAGTTAGTGGTGCTGACGAACGTTAATTGCGAACTACATTGGTCTATGCATGATTGGCTAGTTAATCAAAAATTGAATGAGGGTGAGATGTCTGGACAAAAAACGTTGTAGAATGGTGGTAAGGTGTATGGCCACCTTTAAACAGGAGAAGTGTGGGAACCCATCATGCTGCTCCTCCTCAGCGCCACCGCCCCCACGCTTTCAGTAGATCCACTTTTAGTAGATTCTGCATATTATTACTTTATATAAGCCTATCCTACCTCAAACTAACCACTGAACCATAACGTTATCAAACAATTCATCCCCACGCAGCTACCTCCTCATGTATCACTTGCCCCTCACTTTTAGATTGTAAGCCCTCATGGGCAGGGCCCTCCTTACCATCTTGTCTTGAAATGTATTGTATTGTAATGTCTTCCTTATATTGTAAAGCGCTGCGCAAACTGTTGGCGCTATATAAATTCTGTATAAAGATAATCATAAGTCTGTTCTTCCAAAATCCCAGTATAAAAACAACAGATAATGATGTCTATAAAGCAGGTTTTTTTTTTTTACTGTACTTCTCTTCTTTAGCGCCAGTTGTCAGAAGTTTTGAACATTGAACAGTGAATTAATAATAGTCCGAAATGTATTCATTGAATCACTTACTGTTTGTTTGCTGATATCAAACAAACATTCTACAGAATACTTACTGACAAGCCTGTACATATGGCTTCATTTTGGGTTTAAATTTATAGCTGAACATAATTGAAAATATACACTGCCAAAATTATCTTTCCAAAAGCATTGTGTTGGGTTTCAGATCAATTGGAATTGTATTTATGGAAGCTCTGTGTTGCTTGCAGACTTTATTATATTTTCAGTGTGATATAGGAGATACGGAATACTGAAAAGCAATGTTAATTTAACTCTTAGTTTTATAGCCATATAAACTCAACCCTTTAAAACACTTAGGGGTCTATTCACAAAAGGGTGAAGAGTTTGGAGAAGGCAGGAGAAGTGAACAATCTAGACCAACATAGCTGATTTGGAAACATTCTCCAATTCAGCTCACTTTCCAGTTCAGCTATTTTGGCCTAGATTGTTCACTTCTCCTGCCTTCTCCAAACTCTTCACCCTTTTGTGAATAGACCCCTTAGTGGCCTATTCACTCAGCTGCCACAGGCAGCTGAGTGAATGACCGACCTGAAGCGAAGTGAGCTGAACGCTGTTCGGCTATTCACTTCAGGCTGGTACGGCTGATTCCAGCCGTATATCGGCTGAAATCAGCCGTACATCGGGTGGCTTCGGGTCGGCCGAACATGCTCAGCATGTTCGGCCAACCCGAAGTGCAGAAGGAGTTCGACTTAGCCGATCCAACAACTGGATCGGCTAAGCCGAACCTCCGGCATATAGTGAATAGCGAGCTATAGTTAATAGCCCGTACAGCAGCCCTTCGGTCCTGGGGCAAAAGCTAGCCAAAGGATCAGCCGAATCTACGGCTAGATGCTTCGGCTGCTTCGTGAATAGACCCCATATAGGTGAATCTGCCACAAGAAAACACAATTATCTGAATTATTACATTCCACTCTAAGGAGAACGTCACCCTTATCTTAAAAATGACAACAAAGACACCTTTAGAAATGTTCAATAACGACAATCTAAAAAAAGATACTTTAAATAATTGCAGACTTTTTTTTGCATACCTTTTTTTCATCCCCATTCTTCTCTTGGTAGCTATTTCAACATCTCCTTTTACTTCCTGGAACTCCGGGTCTGCCTTCCACAAAGTTTACAGATGAGATTTCCCTGGAAGGCGCTGGTGATGTAGCATTTCAAGGATGCATCTGTGATGCCAGGGCTATAGCATCATTGCCTCACTCAACCAGGAAAATAAAAAAAACAGTAATGTAAGTAAAAGCAAAATGTTTGTTTAACTAATGAAAGATAGATGATTTCATACCAGCATGCAGAGCTGCATGCTGATTTGATTTATAGTGAAAGAGGGTAAAGGTCCACTTTAATATTAAACAAGACAGTGTTTTTATTTTTTTGGACTGGTGGAAATAATTGAGAAAGCATAGAGAAGTATTTCTGATAAAGTCTTAAAAATAAACCAGTGTAACACCCAATTCTTGACTAGCTTTTTTTGTTAGTTTTGGACACCAGGTCACATATTAGTACACAAGGTGTCACTAGGACAGGAAACATGGGTAACATTACCGGTGTATACAAAGACAGCAATACAAAGCTAACCTTTCCCCTGGAGTAGGGTTGTGAAGCCAAACTTCAGATAACAAAAAGCTAAAACATATTAACATATTAACATAGTAGGTGAGGTTGAATTAAGGCAAGGGCCCATCCAGTTCAACCCATGTGTGCATGTGTGTGTGTGTTGTATATATATTCACTCACTGCTGTTCGGGATCTTTGAGAATATATATATATACAGAGGTACCTCAGTTCACGAACGCTTCTGTTCGCAAACAATTAGGTTCGCGAACAGGAAGTTTGGCAAAATGTTGCTTGTGTTCTCGAACTCCGCTTCGGGTGACGAACACAACCACAGCCATCTTTCCTGCTCTGACACATGTTTATGGCTTTCTCTAGTGGAGATCGCGGTATGATCACAGTTTGATTCGGTTCGCGACCAATTCGGTTCGCGACCAGAATCGCGGAGCGAATTAAGTTTGTGAACCGAGGTACCACTGCATATTGTGCAAGCAATAATTCTACGGCCATCAATTACTATTGACATGAGCAGTAAAAGCTTTCAAACTGTCGACTATGGCCAATTTTGGGTATGGTATTTCTCTGTGATTTTGCGGGCGCACACAATTTTAAGGCTTGACATGTTTGATGTCTATTTATTCTACATGACCCCGTCTTTCTTTCTTTTTCTTTTTTTGTATAATATATCTGTATTATTTCTATATATAACAATACAAACATAAAAACATGTAAACATGAGGCTCTCCCAGGAGAAAATACATTAAAAACACACACAAAAAAAATATTCATAACTTCTTCCTAAAACAACCACCATAAATATCTCTTTAATATTGAAACATTCTTCCCCTAAGGGTCTCAACTAAAAAAAAAATAGCAAAGGAAATGACAACCCAAAATCCCTCCCAATTTTAAGGCCCCATTCACACTGAGCGGATTGCCACGCGATTTCCGCCGCGATATCACGCATTTTTGCCGCGCGGTATCCCGAGAAGTCGCCGGCCAATGATTTTCAATGGAGTTGTCTTCATGTACAGCTCCATGTCGCCCGTCGCGGTCGCAAGTCGCTTCTACAGGACCCTTTTTTCGGTGGATTTTGTGCATTTTTTTAAATTTTGTAATGCAGCCCGACGGTGAAGGTTGCGCTACCGTCGCTGGATCGTCGCTGGAACGTCGCCCCAAAAGTCGCGCTATCCTGGCCGTGCGGATCCACTGAAAAAGGTATGTCGCTTAGTGTGAATGGGGCCTTAACCACAAAAACAAACAAAAAAAACCATGACCCCATCTGTCACCATCAAAATAGGTAATAATAAATGTTTTATAACATAGTAGGCAAAACTGTTTTTTTTTCCAGAATTTTCACTACTTTTTTCTTTATATAGTAAAAACAAATGGTGTTCTGTACTGCATCTCTATGTGTAGGTGGCCATCTTGGTAGAGTCAAGGCTTTATTATTATTATACAGAATGTATATAGTGCCAACAATTTGCACAGCGCTTTACAATATGAGGAAGACATTACAATTACAATACAATTCAAGACAAATGGTAAGGAGGGCCCTGCCCCTGAGGGTTTACAATCTAAAAATGATACATGAGGAGGTAGCTGTGTGGGGATGAATTGTTTGAGAACGTGATAATTGAGTGGTTAATTTGTGGTGGGAGGCTTTGCCTCCTAATGTTGGAGTTACCCCTCTGAATGAATGTTGATTTAATAACTGTTGAGGTCCACCAACAACAGATCCACAGAACTAAAAAAGCAGAAGCAGAGAGGTGCATGCACTGCAAATTCCTCTACAGCAAGAAACCCAGCAATGACATCACAAAATCTCCTGAGATTACCAGTCAGAAGCAGCAGTGTCATAGATCTCACATTGCAGATATATAGTTCTAAGGTTGTAGGCACAGGCAGGGCCGTAGATAATTTTTTTTCCTGGGGGGGGGGGGGTCCGCTTCCTATAAGATTTTATGTAGCAGACACACAAAGGTTTGAAAAAAATATACCGGCAATATCATTCCTAAACCAATCCTTTACCCCGAGCAATACCGATTTTGCTGTTTGACACCATATGGATAAAAACCATGTGGTACCACTTATAATTGGTACCAATTCACACAAACAGCTTAGTATATACTTTATTGGGATTTTGTTTTTACCAAAAACATTTAGCAGAATACATTTTGGCCTAACTTTAGGAAGAAATTTGATTTTATTTGATATTTTGTATAACAAAAAGTTGAAAATATTTTTTCCCCACAATTTTTGGTCTTTTTTCATTTAAAAAGTCATTAAAAAATTAAATTAAAAAAATCAGCGGCAATCAAATAGCACCAAAAGAAAGCTCTATTTGTGTAAAAAATTAGGCGCCCGGGGGAAAGTCTTTTATTAGCGCTCCCCCAAATCTATCCATAGTTCAAT
>NW_017306307.1:1575222-1579276 GCF_000935625.1 Nanorana parkeri
CTCAGGTGTGCTGGGCGGGGGTCTCAGGTGGGCTGTTCGGGGTCTCAGGTGGGCTGTGCAGAGTTTCAGGTGGGCAAGAGGGGTCTTAGGTAACCTGTGGGGGTCTCAGGTGGGCTGTCGCAGTCTCAGGTGGGCTGTGCGGGGTCTCAGGTGGGCTGTGCGGATGCAGAGACCGCACTGAGGCATGTACAGATCATCCAGGACCAGGCAGGAACAGGCACATCTTAAGGGATGCCGGGGATGCCCTATTTGATAAAACATCGGTGTTCGTAACATACAGCTCTCCTCCAGCCGTCACCGATGTTTTATTAAAGAAGACATCCCCGCATCCCTTTAGAAGACCCTGCCTGTCTGAGGATATCCTTCAGACGGGTGCTCGGGAGCACATTCCCCCCTTCTGCCCCCTCTCACAACACCACTGCCAGGACCCTCTGGGGGGGGTTTGAACCCCCCTATCCCCCCCCTTATCTACGCCCCTGGGCACAGGCGTATTGAGGCATACTGACTTACCAAGAAGTGGTATGTAATTTTTCAGGTAGAATTCAGGACAATAGGTACATTTTCAGGGTACTGCTTAGGCACAATTAACATTTCTAGATGTTCTCCATTAGAAAGCAAATCTTTACTTTCTTCAGGATAATTTTAAGTGCAAATTTAAAATGAAAAAAACAAAAACCTTGTTACAGGTTATTGTGTGGAATAAAGGCAGTACTAGAAAAGGCAAGAAGCAAGATCACACACGTTATTCATGCATATTAAGATCTATCATCTTGCTATTTTCCTCTCAGTGGGATTTGTAAAAAGTAAACGTTCATATAATCTCTGAATGGCTCGATTATCCAGGGGAATATCATCTGAAGGTATTATTGAAATGGTTTATGAAGGGACGTTTGTGATTTTAACCCGATTATGTCATTATGTTTTGTGAGGAATCACTAGGGAGCCACGGGAAAATATGTAGGAATTACAAGGAAACTAGAGTGTATTTTAACATACTGTGAGTTAATATTGTAACAGTTACATGGAAATCATCTTTAATGCGATGTTCATTTATGTTCTTGCTGCAGATTAAGTCCCAGATTATGTTTTAAAGTATACCTATGACAACCATTGAGAATTCAAACTCCTGTATGATAAAAAATTGCAAAAGCATAGGTTACTTTTAACAATGTCTAAATGATGCATAGATCCAGAGATATCGGCAGACGATGTTATTTGCAAATACCAAACTTTTATGAAAAACTGGAGCCAAGCCCAGCCATATGAGACTCCCTTTTGGTCCTTCAATGCGATGGGGGACCTCCCTGATCAGTAGGGAAACTTGGGGCTGGGAAGGGCAGCACCATTCTTGACATTTTCAGAAAAAGTTAATATCTGCATATAATTTCAACTGCCTATATCCCTGGATCTACGTATTATGGCTTTTTTTTATTCATTATATGCTCAGTTTGAAACACACAGGTTTGTGCTAGGCATAATATAACTATAGATTTGAAGGTCTCTCTAGTGGCTTTCTCTGAAAGTGACCCTGTGATACAGGTATACCTGCAGAAGAAGAATGTAAATACTTACCTTTCCCACTGCCTGGGCCACCAAAACTCAATAAATTATCCACTTAAGTACATTGGAAAACTTCCCACTTGCAGAAGGGTAGATATTGTTGGTCCCTTGCATCACTTAGTGGTTCCTTATATTCTTACTGTATCCTGTAGTGACATGGAGGCTGGTGGGTAGAACCAGAGAGTGCCAAAGGGAGCCAAGGACATTGACACTCCTGAAAGTGTTGGTGGCCTGAAAAATGGTGGATGTCATTCAACCCTCCTTTCACCAACTGAGGACAGCTCTCCTGCTACCTGTTCTTAATTTAGGTATACTTCATATTAAGATCAATGATGGATCCATGACACTTGACACTGCCAGGTTAAAAAAAAACACAGAGAGGTTGCCCATAATCAACATTTTGTTATGGGCCTCCATGATTTGTAGTTATGCCTCAGCTTTGCCATAAAAGATTTTCAAGTTACCAGTTTTAAACCTTTTTTTAAAAAATTAGATTTTTAATATTGCTTTGATAAAGAGTTTAATAAATAAAGCAAAAGGGGCGGGTATAATAATAAGCATTCTTTTATTGTGTACTCTTAAATAAAAAAGGAGACCCCTATACAGATCCTATATGTGGTTCTTTTTGGCCTCCCCTTCTTTATATTACAAACTCCAACACCAAAAATATAATGGGGTTTCTATGAGGCACATAAACATGTTAATCAATAAAAACAGGATTTATTAGATAGAAATTTAAAAAAAATGTAATAAGGAATACATAGAAATAAAAAGGAATAAATAGCAAAATAATGCAGCTTATGGATTGCTATTGATGTGTATAATGGATTTGTTTTTTAATTTGTATATATTAAATCGTGTTTTTAATGGTTAACATATCCATGTACCTCATAGAAAACCCATTATATTTTTGGTGTTGGAGTTTGTAATATAAAGAAGGGGAGGCCAAAAAGAACCACATATAGGATCTGTATAGGGGTCTCCTTTTTTATTTAAGAGTACACAATAAAAGAATGCCTTTTTATTGTGGCTCTCCTAAAGCCTAGACATGTGGGACTTGATCGATACTTACCTCTCCTGCTGGCGGCTGTCACATACCTTAAGAGGAGCCTGAGAGGACGAGGGCGGCCTCTCCTGCTGCTCCAGTCCATACACCCTTGGATAGTGGGAACATATGTGTGAGGACAAAGAGGGGCACAAGTGGCGGTAAGTGTAGACTCCCGTCAGAGCTGCGTACAGGTTCCCGGGGTCTTCTTGCAGGATGCAGTTCTAGTGCAGGATCCTGAAAGCAGAGTAGAGACAAGCCAGGTCAGCAACAATTTGGTAGCGAGGTACACAATCAGAAGACAGGACGTAATCAGAGACAGGCCAGGTCAGTAACTTGCAGGCAGCGAGGTACAAGGGAACAGGCAGGAGAGAGGTCAAAGAACAAGCCGAGGTCAAAGAGTACAGAGCCGGAGCAGAGGTCAAACAAGCCAGGTCGGTAATAGATGATCAGAGCAAGTATGCAGATTTTCAGGAACAAAGAACTGGGTACAGCTGAAGATCAGTCAGCAGGGAGATCCAGGTGTCTCAGCCTTTTGGTGCCATCATTAGGAACGAGCACCGTGGAGTGCATACACGGCGCGTGCATGCCCACGCAGAGGCACACGGCCGTGCACAATACTCTGTGTAGGATGACGTACATGCGCAGGTGCCCGTCCAGGAGACCGGCCACACAGGCTAACTCTGGCTTCATGACAGCGGCAAGTCCAAACACCCCTGTGTACCAACTCCAGTATTCGACGTGTAGCACACCCTGACCCCCAAAGACATACCCCAAAGACAGGGCGGGCTAGCAATTCACCTCAGGGGTAAGGGCTTGACTTGTTGTGGACTTTGAAGTTTGGCACCAGTGACTTTAAGGTGCTTGAAAGATTTTATTCAACATAGTAACTCACAAGGACAGAAGAGTAAGGGCTTAAGACACCCAGAACACATTACAGACTCAGGAATGTCCACTTCCAGCTATACAGTACAAAGTGGCTAGTAGACCTCTCTGTGCATTCTCCTAAGAGAGATACCAGGCCCCTGCAAGGATCCAGCTTCTACCCAGCCTCGCCTTCCAGCAGAATCTCTCACCTTGCACCTTCCTCCTCTAACAGACAGGATAGCTTCAGGCCCAAACACGGACTTCTTTTCCTGGCCACATGTAGGCCTTCCCTACCTAGGCGATAGTCAGCAACACATACTCCCCAAGGCAGGAGTCCAGGAGGGCGGAGGGACCTCACAAAGCCAGCCCCATTTATTTATGTACTCCCCCTGCAATAACCACTAGCAATACACCCCCTAGTGGTTGGACAGGGTGACACCCCAGCAGCAGGCAGAACCAAGCAATAACAGTGGACTTAGGGGAGACCAAATGAGTACAACACTGTTAATTTGGCTTAAGCAGAGTTAAATGTATGTAGTCACCCCAGTTACGGCCAGATGACTACAGACACTTTCAGGGGGG
>NW_017306307.1:1579773-1593701 GCF_000935625.1 Nanorana parkeri
CAAAGACTTAAAGCCTCTTCGGGGGGGGGGGGGGTAAGTATTTAAAGTCTTTTATTGTAGGAGGGGATTGTTTAGCTTAATCTTGGAAAGCAACAGAGGTGCTTTAAGAAGAACTTTAGATTTGTATGGAAAGAATCATTGAACAGAGCCTAAACACCATATGTTCCAGAACCTCGCACATATATTGGCAAGCAAAACTTTCAAAAGCCTTTTAAGCAACAGAGCCTTTTTTTCCAGTTTCCAAACTCACAGAGAAATAGAGATCATTTTGAAATAAAAAGTTCCTTCCTCTAATTTTTCACAGCCCAGATATCGACTCAATAATAATCTAAAAATAAAATAAAATATAATCAGCAAAGTCTGTAGATTAGAAGAAAATTGCATACGTGCATCTTTTATATATAGTAGCAAAATAGTAATGCTCAAAGTCAAAGTAAACTTTTAATTCAGCAGAACTGTTTGCCCTTTCAGTGATAAATCTTGACACACACACACAGTAAAAAAAAACAATCAGTTTGTATAAATTGTTAATGTAACATTAGGTTAAGCTCGTGTTCATGGAGCCAGTACCGGTAGAATTTAGCAAAACATATTCTTAACAAGCAGTAAAAAAAACGTATATAAGTCCTTACTATCCTCTGTAGCTGCAGCCACTATGAAGTAAGTCATCCCAAAAGTTTGCGGCAGACGCAGCTCAGCTTTACTTTCGCTTTCTCTAAGTACTGTAGCTTAGTTCCCCCCTCTCAGCAGTGAGTTGTCACCTAACACCCTTCTAATCCCTTATGTAAGCACAGCTAAGGTGCACAGGAGGAGGGGAGAACAGAGTGGGGAGACGTCTTTACTGCTTCTATCATGAACTTTGAGAATGAGTTACTTCACAGTGTCTGCAGCTACATAGGTCAGGGAGGACTTGTTTTAAAGCTTATTTACTGTTTGTTAAGACTATGCAAATATTTAAATATCTATAATTTACATTGCTGAGTTACATTGCACTCCAGTGCTCTATCAGAAAACACCAATGTCATCCAGAACATCCAAAATAGTTATTAAGAACTAGGGATTCATTATGATATTTATTTATTTGTTTTCTTACTCATCATTTTTATTTATGATTTTTTTATTTTATTTATGGGTAGATCTAGATCAGGGGTAGGCAACCTTGGCTCCCCAGCTGTGCTGAAACTATAAATCCCATCATGCTTCTGCCTCTGGGAGTCATGCCTGTGGCTTGCAATGCCTTATGGGATTTCTAGTTTCAGCACTGCTGGAGAGCCGCCAAGGTTGCCTACTCCTGGTCTAGATCATGTAAGGATGGACCAGAATAAGCACTCCTATGTGCCTTTTTAGCTTTCAATATAGATCTATCACATCATGTTGTTGGAAAGCAATAGATCACATATAGTAATGTGTTGCTTTAGGGGAAGGAAGGGTAGATATGGATCACCTACTGAGGGTTAGCATCATTTCTAAAGGCTCTGAGACAAATAACTGCTAAAATGGCAACTGGGATTCAAGTGCTCCAAAAAATCTATTACAGTATATGACTATGGATTGCATTTAAGGTGGATTCTTTATCAGCATGGCCATCTAGTACTGCTTCCTGGAACATTTTGATGCTGAAATCAGAGAAGGCCCCCTACTACTTTGTTTGAACTAGTTACTTCGGTGTGTTAATGGCGTTGTCAGTATGGTAACATTTATGTTAAATGAAGCTAAACAAACTATCTTCTATTATATTGTAGTGAAGTATTTGTGATTGTGTATTATGTGACTTTTCACTTTAAAAAAAATGAATAAAGGAAATAAGTATTGGAATAATAAAGGATGTGTACATTCAAATCAAGCAAAAACTACCATACATCATTAATTCTGATGTAAGACAGTTTATATGCAGAGGTTTAGGAGATTGTTCTTTTGAATGAAGTCTGGTTTGTTCATGTTCCTGACGATGAAGAAGAAAAATCTTTCCAAAGATTAATACAACTGTACTGGGTTCAAGTCACATAAATGAAGCCATGATTTTAATAGTGCTATAGCGTGCATATTTTGTAACAGTTTGCCTCCCTCAACCAGCGGAGACTAAGGGGTCTATTCACAAAAGGGTGAAGAGTTTGGAGGAGGCAGGAGAAGTGAACAATCTAGGACGACATAGCTGAACTGGAAAATGAGCTGAATTGGAGAATTTTTCCAAATCAGCTATTTTGTCCTAGATTGTTGACTTTTTGCCTCTTTACCCTTTAGTGAATAGACCAGTAAGAATTCACTATGCAGATACTGCAACAGGAATGTAAAATACGCTTACAAAGTAAGAATACTTTAGTGCCACTGAGTTTTCCAGTTTTCCATATTTAAAAAAGAATAACAATTACCATAACTAAGAAATATAACTTTTATAACCCCATGCTCTGGGGGGAAGGGAGGTTAGGTTATTATGGCATGTGTCACAGCAAATTTGGGCATGGCTGAAATATTTATAATATTTTCAGATGGATTTATAGTGAAAGCCGTGCCATTGCCCTCAAAATAAAACAGCTGACTTGGCCACAGACTCTCCACAGATGGCATCATAGCACTAAATTGTGATAATGCATCTGCAAATGTGGCAGTTCACAGGCAATAAACAGACAACTGTGGCAATACAACATATGTATTCTATACATATTGTACAACATTTTGGCAATCATGGCACACTGGTACTTTTGGTAGTATGTAGGTAACATGTTGGCAATTGTGCAACAGAGTAACAATTGTGATGGTAGGTGGACATATTTGATTAATACACTACCAATGCATGTGTAACAAACATGTAATTATAATAACACAAGGGCAACAAATGGCAATCCTAAGAGTATATAGGCAATACATGGGCAATTATGAAAATATATAGCCAACAAATGGAAAATAGGGACAGTAAGTGAACAATAATCAGGCAATTGTGACAATACATGCAAGCAGGCAGTCATGACCACACAAGGGTAACAAATGAGCAGCTGTGGAAATACATGGGTAATAAATGGGTAGTAATGACAATACATAGGCAACAAACAGGCAATTGATACAATGTGCAGGGAACAAATTGACAATCATCAATATGTTGGTAACAGCAGCAATGGCAGCAATATATAATTATGGGACCTAGTAATTCTTGTCCAACTTCCCCTTTCCTTTGCCTCCAGCACTGCAGCTACAGACCACTTCTGGCCACATACATACTTTCAATGGGGAGAGGGGGTAGTTACAGGAGGGAAGACTGTATCTCATGCCTCCTCCCAGCTCCTTCTTTAACAATGTTGGTTTGCTGCTGTAGCTGTGTGACTGAAGTAGTAAACCTAACAGATCTCATTGATTAGCTGAGGTCTTCAGACCAATTTTTGGGAGATATCTGGTAAAGAAAAGACTGAAATTAATCTTACTCTGCTGTACTTAAACTGATTAAGTAGAGTTACCTCATAAAATATTAGAGGCAACAACCAACAAGAAGCAGGGCAGATGCTAGAGCTGCTTAGACAGATGTTCAGACCAAAGACAAGCAGTGGCAGAGTCAGCAGACCGATGGCCAGGTCCAGCACATACAAAGAGAGTCAAGGTACCAAACAGTTAAATGTAGCAAGGGCAGACAATCAGGCACAATGTAAATGACAGAATTGTGGTCAGCCATGCAAAGGGTCCAGGCAAGTGAAAGACAAAAGTGTCATCCAAAATGTAGCCTAAGCTTAAAGATTAAGAAAGCCAGATGAATGAACTGCACCCAGCTAGATACAAACTGGAAGAATGTGTTGATAAGGCAATGCGTGCAAGTACTGTGTCCCTTTTATAGTTCATAAATGAGGTAAAGTGTGCACAGCAGAGACCAGAGGTGCAGTACTGAGTAACATCCAGGAGATGGCAAATTTTCAAGGGTGATTGTTAAATGGAGTTACTATCCCAGGGTAAGCTTGCAGATCAGGGTTGCTGACTTTCCTGTATATTGCCTTTGAGGTCAGTAATTTAGACAGTATTGAAGGTACAGGATTAACATGATAGTCAGGGAAATAGCATTTTAAGAAGGCGATCAGCAACATGTGCCCCCCATAATTCCTTTAATGAAGCTGGTAAAGAGAACATTGGTGGATTGTAAGCAGCAACCAGATGAAACCATTATTGGGAACAGGTATCAAAATCTGCCAGAAGTTGTATGCACTGTTCTTCTTAACATGTTATTACTAAATATTTCCTGTATCGGGCCATTTAATTTAATATGCCCTCAGGTCCAGGTGTCTAGGAAGTGCTGTGTGGGCATTAGGAATGCCCCCATTCGACACCTGTGTATAGTCTTATTCTTGTATATTATAAACAAATTGAAGTACTTTGTTTCTTTTAAGCAGCATGAACACTATACAAGACACAAGTGGTTTCCATATACTAAGAGAAACAGAATTTAATTTAAAAATACCCACTACCTAACCTCCCTTATTATATGGAGAAAACCTGATACTGTGATACTTAAGCTTACAGAAGTCTGCCATATTCCCGGGGTTCAACATAAAATTAGAAGCCCTTCCTGAGAATACCACAATAATAAAGGGGAAACACATTTCTTTCCAAAGCCAATACTGACAAACTACAGGAAAATTCCACAGAGCAAGTCGACTTTTCACTTTTTTTCACTTTAAATTAATTTGGATGAATAATACTCGCCTTGCTGAAGGTGATCCAAATCGTGTTGTTAGAGAGAAGCTGAACTTACTATGAACCATGACTAGACCAGGCATCACATTTGGAAATCATCTCTTATTGTGACTTGTTCATTTATAAGCAATAATTCAAAAAAATAATTGACATTCCTGGAAGCAGTTAGAACGTAAGCTTTGGATTAACAATTACAGGCAAATCGTTACATTGATTACATGTCAAACTTGGTTTAGAAATGAAGCATTGTTATTGTGATTTAACAGCCGATAGATTGTTTCCCCAGTCTTCCTGCACTGCATAAATCCAGAGACATGTATTTCTAAATCACTTTTAGGTATAAATTTTAACTGATGCTCTGTTTCCTTAAATGATATGTTATGTTGATGATTTGCTGAAAGAGCAGTTTTTATATTTGACCATAAACTACAATTCTAAAGTAGTATTACACTCTTGTCCAATAATGAATCCAGGCCAAAGAAATATAATTACCCAGAAAAGTATTTCTTTAAATTTTTGCCCAAACACAAAAGCCATCACGTTTCTGAACAGCTCCAACTCTCTCAGCTCAGCTTCTCTGAACCTCATGTCCAGTACAAGATCACAAGGGACAGAGCAGTCTCCATGTACTAGCATGGAGAAGGGTGGAGGAGGAAGAAGAAGCGAGGAAGAAAGGGGGGGGGGCTTGCCTTGCTGTATCTGAGTGTGCTATTAACTAAAGAGCCGGAGGATCCAGCCGTAGCTTTCGCTGACCCTTTGGCTCTCTTTGGCCGCCTCTGAACCAACTGAACTGAAGGGCTGCTGTACGCGCCGTCTGATCTCCACGCAAATGACAGCTGGGCAGAGCCAGCTGTGAGCTCATGGCTGGCTCTGCCCAGTTGTTATGACAGATCAGCATCCCCAAATCACCCAGGGATGCTAATCTGTCATTAAACAATAACTGGGCGGAGCCAGCCGTGAGATCACAGCTGGCTCTGCCCATCTGTCATTTGCATGGAGATCAGACGGCGCGTACAGCAGCCCTTCAGTTCAGTTGGTTCAGAGCCAGCTGTTATTCATTGGCCGGGATCTGGCTGATGCCTTTGATCAGCCGAACATGCAGAGCATGTTCGGCTGATCAAAGGCAGCTGATGTATGGCTGATTATAGCTGATGTATGGCTGAAATCAGCCGTACAAGCCAGAAGTGAATAGCTGAACAGAGTTTGGCTCGCTTCACTTCGGCTGGGTTATTCACTCGGCTGCCTTCGGCAGCTTTGTGAATAACCCCCTATGTGTTTATGGAGACACACACAGCACACTAGCACACACAACAGTTACTCCATAGGGAAGGAGCCATCCTAAAACAGGATATCAGAGCCAGTGCACAGGTGAACAGGGAACAGGGATGTGTGTGGAGTAATATGTAACGAGGAGGACTGATGCAGGTGAGGAAACCTGGAGTGTTTTGTCTCTGGTTGAGGTTCTGATTCAGTGGGGGTGATTTACTAACCTAAACACATGCACGCACCAGGTGCGTGTGATTTTCACACAGCAAAACGTATTTATCAACCAAAAAGTCTCTAAAAGCATATTTCCACTAATGCCATATATGGAAAAATCATGCACATGATGCATATATAATGCTGCTTCACAGTTTAGACAAAAATGGTTAGCTCATGCATTTACATTCCTGCATTCATCAACGCAAGCAACACACCTGCTTTACTAACCTTATAAACATGCCACGAACAAGTATACACCTCTGTAGTGTGTTCCCTCCCAGCATGATCTATGGGTGGAATCTAGACACCTTTGTAGTGTGAACACACCCAGCAGGTGTGTTGTGCAAAGCCCTGCATGAATTGCAAGGTGATGTTGTGTAAATTAGCTCTACGTTGTGTTTCTTGCGTTGATTAATGCAGGAATGTAAATGCATGAGCTAACCATTTTTGTCTAAACTGTGAAGCAGCATTATATATGCATCATGTGCATGATTTTTCCATATATGGCATTAGTGGAAATATGCTTTTAGAGACTTTTTGGTTGATAAATACGTTTTGCTGTGTAAAAATGCACACACACCTGGTGCGTGTGTGTGTTCAGGTTAGTAAATCACCCCCGTGGTCTTTGACCTGGATTCATTGTGTGTCACTGTGACACACAATCGGGGCAGCAGGGAGTAGAGGGGCAGCAGGGGTGTGGAATTCCTATCTCCCGATGCCCGGGACATGCAGTTCCTAGCGCTGACTCATTTTTGAATGTTGATGTTGATATTTTGTTCACCGTATTTACATTATTGGAAGTATATATTGTTCACATGCACTTGGGTAATGAGATTATTTTTATTTTTGAGACTTATTATGATACAGTATAATAATTTAAGGTTTTTGTGTTTTTAGCTCTGCATTTAGAATAATTTTGATTTAGATACTTTAAGTATTCATACAGCAGCTGTTCGAGGGTAGCCATGTTTTTAGGAGGTAGTGCAGATTTTGGTTTTGCTTTCTGCTATACACAGTTGTAATAATTCTTCAAGTACACAGCAAAGCAGAAGCAGTCAAGCAGCGACACTGTCAAGGTCTAGTAGTGTGTCTATAGATCTGCGCTTATGGAAAAATGAACCCTAATGTAGGTAATAGAGCTGCCACAAAAACAGACACAGAGGTCCTAGAAATATGAGTAATAATTATGTGGCGCTAAATACCCTGATATCAAATATACAGTGCAAGTAGGTGATGTGAAATAAATATTATAATAAATTAATAAACTAACATGAGTGTAATCAAAAAAGGACTGGATATACATATCCAGATATAGAAAGTGACTGCGTAAAATGTGACTGAATAAAACCAGTAAAAAAACAGTAAACTAATGAAGTTTCATATATGGTGAAAGAAACAAAGGGAACTCCTCATGGTGAAGTATATAGCAACATTTATTGATAAAACAAGTAAAAACTCACATGTGTTAAACTTGTTTGTACTTGTTTTATCAATAAATGTTGCTATATACTTCACCATGAGGAGTTCCCTTTGATTCTTTCACCATATATGAAACTTCATTCGTAAATATTTGGGAGGAAACACTGAACATTCCTTGATCCATGATCGGCTTCAGATATCTGCAGAGTCTAAAAACCTTACCTATGTGGTGAGTGCGCATTACTCATGGGGTTTCGTGTGTAACACTTAGGAGGATCACCAAGCACAAGCACTTATATGTCTTTTGGATTTGAAGAACGACTAATGAACTTTTATTGATTTTTATTGATTTTTCACATTTATCACTTAAATAATTTACTGGTTTTATTCAGTCACATTTTACGCAGTCACTTTCTATATCTGGATATTTATATCCAGTCCTATTTTGATTACACTCATGTTGGTTTATTAATTTATTATAATATTTATTTCACATCACTTACTTGCACTGTATATTTGATATCAGGGTATTTAGCGCCGCATAATTATTACTCAAAGGTCTAGTAGTGCACAGAGATGGGCAGCAAAACTGAAATTCACAGCGACAGAGTTAGGAGATTCAATTTCGGAGCTAGTTTGCTGCTTGTCCTGTGTGTGGCACAATAAACCTGTTCTTTATAAAGTCTAGCGTCTACAAAGTTCTCAAACAAGTTGCAAGCCTCAATATATTTTTCATTATATTTGCTGTTGTATTTGAGCAACAGACTAAACCTGAACTCCACGAAAACAGCTAAATACACAGATGCAATACATCATTCTGCAGTGTATAACTGTAACAGAGAAAGTAAGGTTGTATTCCTGGCCTGTCTTGTAGAATTCTAAAGAACCTTTTGCAGGTATAACAGCTCTCATATATGTATTTAATTTATAAGGAGTTACAGGAGTTCATCTTATAAAGAAAGTATCATGCGCTGAAAAAAAAATTATTCTTAAAATCCAGATGTAGGATCGTTTGAGCTAGATTGCACATCTTAAACAAATTGTAATGGTATGGCTCCTTTTGGATCTACACCTCTGGAGCGGCTGAAAGGGCCCTTGTTTCCTAGGGAAAGGGGCTCTTGAGTGCCTGGAAGCATGGTTGGCTCCCCCAGTTATAATCTAGCTATGCAACTATTCTCTAAATTGATAGGTGAAGTTATCCCTTAAGTTTTGAATAGGGGTGGGACAGGTGGAATTAATTAGAAGAGGCTGCGGGAGGTAGCTTGGTCTCTTTGGACTCCTGGCTGCTGCATTTAAAAATCTAACCCTCCTGCCCATATAAAATTAAAATTTGAAATATAACAATATTATATATTTTTAAAAATTATAAACATATTTTTTACTTTGCCAGCTACCAAATGTATATTTTTCATTTCCTGAGTTGTACTCAGACAAGGTTTGTCCTGATCTGATGGTTAGGTCAGGCCTGAATGCTACAGTATGCTTTTTGGGTGCTCATAGCTCAGCCTGTTTTGCTCCTGTTAGGCTTGATGTTGTTGGTTTTTGACTTATCGTTTTAATTAATTGATACTGTCAACCAATAAAACTGTGGCTTTGCCCTTTCAATCAATACTTCCAGTGTTTTATTAAACAAGAGGGGGCAAGGTACTATCTCTTGAGCTATGTTTGTTCCTCTATGCTTATTCTTCTATTCTATTCGAGCTGTCCCAGGTATGTACTGTTGAGATGAGCCCCCCCACTGGAAACCCAAACTAGTCAGACTCTATGTTCTAGCTGTGTTAGAGAATATATGTTACAGTTGGCCTGAGAAACTCTAGAAAAAGCAGGAGACGAGATATAACAAAAGGAAGCATTTTCCTCTCTGTAAACCATGCCAAATATCTGGAAATCCCAATCACCAATGCTTAATAACTCCCTGGTTGACTTATTTTCTTCTCATTACAGATAAGGTAAGTTGACTTTCAGCTTTTCAGGTCAGGTCACCTCACTTAATCTGTAATTATCTTTTAGTTAGCTTTGGACGCCAAAAATGTTATTACACATGAGAACCAGTAAATATTTTATTGTCTGGTTTAGGGGAACCATCAAAGTAGCTACAATGTGCCAGAAGAAACTGTGGGGGATAAACTGCTTTTCCTATCATCAACAGCGGATAGAAAGCTCATTCAAGAATAACGGTTTTCCATCCATATGAAAGATAAGAATGAAGGAATGAAGGGCCTGCAAATCACTTTTTTATGCTACATTCCAAATGCAGGAAATGTAAGTATTAATAGGATTACATGACTTCATTAGTGGAATTACACCAAGAGGATTTGTGGGAATCACTGACTGATAGAGGACTAGACAGCAGACTAGTCCATTTGAGCAAACTCGTATATCATGGTAGGGTGCAAAAAAAGAGACTTACAACGTGTTTAGGAGTCATAATACTCATAATATCCTCTATTTTAAGGCTGGAGGGTGTCCAGGGACATTGTGTATCTTAGTCCTTGCCAAATAAAACAGGAAAAGCCCCAATGTAACCTTGAGAGTGTTACTATGATAATGAGTGGTCAAACTGTTAAAAGGCGTGTTATTAAAGCTGTATATAATTTTATTACAATCTCACTTTAAACGCTTTATTTTACTTTTAGTACTGCTTATATGGTAGAAAATCTCATTCCAATCAATGTGTATATATATTTTATTTTATTTATTTCGTTTTTTTGAATGGAAAGGATATGCCATTGACGTGCATTTACACATTATTAGCTAAGGCAATTGTGGGTTTGAGAAAACACAATAATGACTGGTTTAATCTATGTTCTGCTATAGAATGGAAAATATATATCTGCTTTCCTCACAAATAGGAATTATATTATGGTCTAGTTATTGTTCTTACCAACTTTTGTTTCTTTACCAATATTGTTTTCTGAAAGCTAAGCTCCAGATGAACGACTAAAAACAGATCAAATACAATTATGGAAGCTGTTTTACCTGGCAAAGAATTTGTATTTCTGTCTATTCTTTTATGAGATTTACACAACTGTGCCACACAGCCAGCGTTAAGAACTGACATTCTCTAATGTGGTTAAATAATACAACTAAATATTGCTCCTGCCCCAGAATTGTGAATGGATAGAGATGTAGCAGCAGCACACTAATGAGCTAATTTTACTTTCGCTCTAAGCTATCTCCTCCTATCACTATGTTTCTTGTTAGTACATGAACGCTGCAGTACAACTGACTGGTCCCTTGTGCTAATTTCCCCTCTCCCACTCTGTGCACTGCTGTACTTGGGGTTATAAGATGCTGATTTCAAGAAAGATTCAAGTTCTTACAGTAAGAAAGATCAAGTTCTTTCAGTAGTTGTGTCATTTTTTTTACAAATACATAATTGCATTAAATTGTGTTTATTATTTCCTACCTCTAAATTGATTAAATCCACTGCTAGACCTTATGCATGAAAGGAAAAAAATATGCATCCTTAGTGACCATCTTTCATGTTTCCAACTGCCCTAATAAAAGGAAATGTAGAAGATGATTGGTAACTAGGAGAAAAATACAAAACGTTCTACAACCAGATATGACTGGCTGACCATTTCCCCTCTTCTCACAGATTCTCAAGAACAAAGATATCATGAGAGGTACTGGGAGTAATGGAAGGTTCTGGAGGGGGATGATGGGGGTGGCGAAGAGGTCAATCTGTATTTTTAAACTAAATTGTGATTTAAATTAAATTAAAATGTGCACATGCGCTAGGTGCCTAAAGCCATTGCTTCCAGTTCTGTTTTCTGAAATCTACAATTGCTGCCTATCAGGGAGGTGCAGTCAGGGGAGGCAGGCAAGGCAGAGCCTCACCTAGTATTATGGAAGAAAAAGCTGTAAGCTTCAATACTGAATAATTGTTTTCAATACTGAAGCTGACAGCTTTTTCTCCATTCAGGCTTCTAATAGGTTACACAGCTGTGTAACCTGTCATGGATGAAGCGCTGCCTGTTAATTACAGGTGGTGCTGAATCCGGCTTTTGACAACTAAGTTAGGTTACACAACAGCGGGCTTCCCCACTGCTTGTGTAACCTAAAATAGTGAAGCCAGAGCTGCAACAGCCTTTACTTGGTGTTAGAGGCTTGAGCTCTGTGGATGGTTTCAAACCGATGGTAAATCGCCATGGGTCCAAGCTGTCCAATCAAAAAAAAGCACTGAGGACATCCATCTCGATGCCTCACCAGTGACAAGCAAGTGAGGGACAGGGAGGCTCATCCCTGTCTCCTCCCTCCTCCACACATAGCTCAGTGACTGGGTTGGGGGGCGGGACATCGGCAGGCAGAGGGTGGGGCGTTGATGGGAGCGGGGCTGGGGGCGGCCTTGGACGGGCAGGGGGATTGCCTCACCTAGCACGGACCTTACTGCATGCCACTGCTGCCTATATCGTCTTCTAGCTTGGTCATGAAGGAAATACCATTCATTTTATAACCAGACACTTCCATCTCACTTCTATCGGTACTGTATCTACCTAACCTTGTCTGATATCTCATCACTGAGCCGCTTAAAGATACAAAACAAAACTAGATGAACCATGTTGACCATCAGCTAAATATTGGTTCTGGGTAAACTTACCTTATACAGGTTTGGTCTAATAGTAAGCCTTGAGACCATGAAAGGGCCTTTGATTAAAACCTCTACTGGAGCAAGATCATATGTGAATTGCTTTGGTAAAGCTTCGCTGAATAGACAGAACAATATTAAAGAATAATTTGAGTGTTAGCACCACTGAGTTTCATCACATCATCCAACACGTTTTTGGCTCTTTAGGTTATTATGATCTAAGATGTAGGTTTTATCAAGGCTTTAAAAATACCTTTTAGGTGCATTAATGGTCAAGAGTCTTAAGTGTTCTGCTAACCTGGAAAGCTGGTAGCTCTGATTTACAGACAGGAATGTGCATTTTCAGTTGTGGCAACTTTCTATCTGGCCCTGCCTGATAATATTCATTACACACTCCGAACTAGCAAAGGTTGCGGTGCTGCAATCAGTTAAAATGTTTCCAGACATTAAGGTCATGCCGTGTGTTATCTACATTCTGAAGGCTGCACAGTTTAATGCTTCAGGGATGGGCTCCTGCCATCGCAATCTGAATAAATTATGAAGTGGGAGAAGTTCAAAACCACTTTTAGAAACTGCACCACTTATTTGTTTTCTTTTTTTTTGACAGAGGAAGTAGAAATTGTATTTTAAAATGGAGATGTTGGACCATACTGCAAAAAAAGACCCATCTGAAGTCTAAAAAGGGGTCTGTTCATAAAGAGCTGGATCTTACGGTATATTTATTAACAAATCACCATGCATTTATCACCTGAATAGCTTGAGAAGCTTGGGTTTTAAGAAGTCCCTGGTGAAGTTTTGTCTTTAAATACACTTTAACAATTCAATGAATTAAAAAAAATGCATATCAAGTGCAAACTTTATTCAACAGTTCTCTTTCCACAAAATAAACATCCACCTTAAAGTTCATTAAAGTTTAGCCTGCAAATATCAAGCTGGTGCCACCCAGTGGCATCATCTGAAAGTCTTCCATATACACAAGCATGTGTCTTGGGCCTCAGAATGTTTCACCCAGTGTATAGCTGCAGGCCCGGATTTCCCACAAGGCCACCGAGGCCCGGCCTCGGGGCGGCATGGCACAGAGGGGCGGCAGCAGTGTCCTTGTGGGGAAGTCGTGGGCGCTGGGCGGTAAGTTGTCCTCTCTACATTTAGTCCTGCTTTGTACAAGCAGGACTAAATGTAGAGTGAGGCAGCCGATTGTTCGTTTACATGTCATCTCGGTGATGTCGCCTAGAGATGGCATGTAAAAAGTCTGCAGCCGGCCGATCCGCACTTACCTCTGTCCCCGCTGGCTCTGAGCTCCACCGCAGAGTCTCTCCTCACTGCAGTAAGCAGAGCGGCAGGGTTAAAACTAACCCTGCCGCTCCGTGTAGACAGTGAGAGGGGAGAGCTGTGCTCTTCCTCTCTCACCTGTCACAGGAGTTCCAGCACAGTGCTGTGCTAGAACTCCTGTATTGGAGGTGACAGGGTCAATAAAGAGAACCTGTCACCTCCAATTGCTGTCACACAGGGGCTTGTTATCTCCTGTGTGATAGCAATAAAGTTAGGTGAAAAAAAATTAAATTAATTTAAAAAAACAATTTAAATAATGAAATAAATAAATAAAAAGGTAATTAATAAAGTAAAAAATAATAAGAAACAAATTATTACAAAATAAGAAAATAATTATAAAAAATGAACAATAATAAGATAAAAACATTATAAAAAGTAAATAAGATAAATCTAAAAAAAATGAAATTGATTAAAAAATAATTAAATAAATAAAAATTTA
>NW_017306307.1:1595618-1608903 GCF_000935625.1 Nanorana parkeri
TAATGAAATAAATAAATAAAAATGTAATTAATAAAGTAAAAAATAATAAGAAACAAATTATTACAAAATAAGAAAATAATTATAAAAAATGAACAATAATAAGATAAAAACATTATAAAAAGTAAATAAGATAAATCTAAAAAAAATGAAATTGATTAAAAAATAATTAAATAAATAAAAATTTGAAAAATAAGAAGAAATAATTAAATAGAAAAATAAAAAGTGATAAAAAAGTTTAAAAAAATAAAGAAACAGTAACAAAAATGTAAACTAACCCCGCCGCCCTGCTGCGGCCCTGTATAGCTGCGTGAATAATGTTCGCACGGCCACTAGATGGGAATTCTATGCTCCTCAGCTCTTCCTCTAGTGATGGGAATGCTGTGTGAATGGTATTCGCACACCTACACGCTGGACATAATGTTTATAAAGTACATCAGACCCTAAAAGGTATGGCCACATATTCCATCTTGCCTTTCTCAGTTGTTGCATGGCTTATCTCTGTCACTGACTGTTACCGAAAGAACATAAAAATTCCAGATCTGAAGATATCACAATGCAGCATAGCTTCTATACATATGTGAAAAGGTCATCAGTTCTTTATAAATGAACCAAATCATAATATTGGAAGAATATAAGAGATGTAGTACTGAAGAGCTATTCCTTAGGGAAGTTTGAGAAAATGCAAACAAAAAAAGCCATTGTCTGCATGACCTGTGTATCAAAGGGGCTGTGTTCTTCAGTTGCAGGACTGCAGCCAGATACAGTATGTGCTATCAGACATATGCAGTAAGATTTATGCTGGCGAAGTGATGGGGCAGAGTGCCAGATGCTCACAATGTGTGCTCACAATGTGGATAAAGATGAGATGTTTGGTCAGAATTGTTACAGCAACAACTACATGTGTACTCTGGAAAGTGATCAAATAGAAAGTGCGCTATTATTTTTATTTTCCACCCTCTGTTTCTTCCAGATTGTAGGTCAGTCTGCAGCATATCTTGTTTTTATTGTATGTGCATTTCTATACAAAATTATTTTCATTTCGTTATAACCTTATTGCAATAATTTTCTCTGGTTTGCAGAACTTTGCACAGATTCATTGAATGTAAATATAATTTTATTTTACTTGTTTTATTTTAAGTGTTTTTTTTATGTTGTATATAAAGCAGATCCCTTGAGTTAGACCTGTTTCTATGATAACATGGACAAGTAATCCCTCACACCCACCATCAAATGTGAGCACACATTTTTTCGTTGTTCCCATGTGCACTGAGGACCTTGCCTGCCCAAGATGAGAAATATTGATATAGGCAACTGGAGGTATTTGTAAGGCCCCTTTCACACAAGCAGTCCATGTCAGTTTTTCAGATGGACCTGATTGGATGCCCAATGTTAGCCTATGGGCAGTTGGGTCTAAACGGTCGGGCGTCTGTTTACACCCGGTTACCCCTGACAGATACGGAAAAACAAACAAAACAGTGTTCTGTTTTGACAGACTTGATTGTGCCGGATTGGGGGTAATCTGATGTACACAGATGTATGCTTACATCCAATTCCCCATAGACCGACATGGAGTCTGGTCGTTTACGTGTTTTTCCTCCATTGCAAGATGGAGAAAAAAACTGGATGGACATGGATGTCACAACGATGATATCTGATTTTTACCGCTCTGATCAGGACAGGATCTGTGCATAGATTCCCTCCTGACCAGCCCATGTGAAAAGGGGCCTAAGTTTTTTCCTGTGAAAATAGAGCTTGCCCCCGCCCCCCCTCTACTGCCTGTCTCACTGATCCCTTTAATGGTAGTACTTACTGACAAATATGGAGCCTTGGGAGGTGTGGCCAAGCTGGAATTTTACAAGAAAAGTTAAAATCTTCATATAGCTTTAGCTGTCTGAATCTATGGATCATTTTGACACTTGGTTTTCACTATAGGTAATATCTGCTCATGTTTTTTTCAACATATCTGCATTTTAAATTGTCCCAAGTTGTGAGAGTGTCAGGATCCAGAGCACCCCCAGGTGGTACTGGAGCCAGGTCCTGCAGTTCCTGTGCTCGCCTGCGGGTGTCTCCAGCAGCCAGGGACTGTAAGGAACCTGCAGCTCCAGTACTCACCTGCGGGTGTGCCCCAGCTGTGACTGATCATCCCATCACCTGGTGCTTCCTGGGAGGGTATTTAGGCCCTCCCTGAAGTCAGGAAGCTGGCTCAGTATTGCGTCGCCTGCACTTGACTGATTCCCATAAACCTGAACCCTGCTTCCTATCTGCAGACCTGTCACCGACCAGGCTTGTTACCCGACCACTCTCTTGGATCCTGTTCCTGTACCATGCTGCTGCCCTCCTGTTAATGACCCGGCTTGTACCTGACCACTCTTCTTTTATCCTGAGGCCTGCCATATATCTGCAGGCCTGTTACCCCTCCTTGTTGCTTCCCCCTGGCTGTAGGTGTGTGTTTGTCCCAACGGTGGGTTTATTACTTCACTGCTAAACCTGTGGGGGGTTGAGGGGGTTTGTAGTTTTGTTGTTGTGTAGCAAATAAACTGTGTGCATAGAACCCTATCCTGTGTGGGCATATTAATTTGGTCATCCTGCGTGGGTACCTGCATGTGGTGTGAGGACGCCTGTGCATGGTACCCTGACAGACAGGTTTACTTTATGTCAAAACTTTAATAAATACAATTTTAAACTACCATAATAAAAGTCATCTTTTGCTAAATTGCTAATTGTATGTTTGACAAATACCCAAACAATTGCAGCCAATAATATTTATGGACCATGCCGTAACACAGACCAACTATACCACTGCACTTTCAAAGTGATCATGTATTATTAAAATTTTAAAGGGACACTAAACTCAGGAGTTAAACCTTTAGGGCTAGTGCACACCAACCACAGTGTGTTCCCGCCCGATTCTGGCCTGAACGCACTGAAACGCATTGTGGCTGGCGCACTTTCTTGTGGGATGGGAGGGGGCGTGGCATGGATGTGCCTTGTGTTCCCGTGCGGCTGATCATATTGCTGCCAGAGGGCGTGGCTATGGTGCCATTGAGTTTAAATCACCGCCATGCCCCCTCTTGCCCCACAACAAAATGAGCCAGCCGTAATGCGATCCGGTTTGTTCCGGCCAGAATTGGGCGGGAAGCACTGTGGCTGGTGTGATCTAGCCCTAAAAAACGCATTCAAGAACCTCATCTATTAACAAAAATGTATCTTATTTGTGCATCACTCAGCTGTAGATCCTCAAATCATCTCTGAATTGGTGCTGTACACTGTCCTTCCTTCAGCTTCTGGTTACTCTTATTCCCCATGGTCCTAGTGTGTGTTCTAAAGTCACTTTAACATCCACATTTACTACTGAGATTCAACACTAATGTGTGGGCCATTAGACAATAAGTGCCCAGTTGTGTCTTTGAGCTTCATCCACTGGCCTGCTGCTCTAGATGATGGCTCACCAGCATACAGGTCTGAGTTCATAAGAGCAACCACTGAGTTTCTATAAGGTTATTTTTTTTTCTCCTCCATGTGTTTCACCTCGTGGCTGTGGATTATTTTTCACCTTGACAAGTTATACACATTATTATAGCTAACGTTCCAAACATGCCGTTAAACTCCACCACACATTAACCCTGGTCAGACCACCAAGTCAACTATTGCTTCAGCTTGATCTTTGCAGCATATCCATATAAAAAACCCTTCGGTGCTATGATGTGATGGAGACAGTGCAGAAGAATGGGATAACGAACCCAGCAAAGCTTCCACCACATTCTTGTGCTTTCCTTTAATTGCTGATAACATCAAATGACTACTGGAAGCTCTCCTAATTCACTCCTGATGGCATCTTAGATAGCAGTAAAAATATTCTAACAACTTATATGTGGGGAGGATAGAAAAATGTGCTCACTTAATGCAACATAAATTATATCTTGTCTGCAAGTACCAGAGGCAAATCCAAGTCTTTTTTTAATTTTTATTAGAAAAGGAGTTAAATATAGAGTTTGTTACTGTCATGGTGACCTGATAAGTCTGAGCTTATTCACAAATCTTCTCTTGAGATGAACCACATGCTCCTTTTCAGATACAAATCAACTCTATATAGATAGGCCAAGGACATCTTACTGTTATTAAAAATTATCGCTTTTGCTATTATTATTATAATTTAAAGCCTAATTGAAGCATCAGAAGGAAGCAGCAAGACACATTTCTCAGCTTGTAAAAAGCTTACATGTAATATTATGGGAGTAGTAGTGGAAGAGATCCCCAGCAGCCCAACATCCAAAGGCAACAGGCCGAGTAGGATTACTGTACTCTGTGTGAAAGCAGTGGTCTCTCTGCAGTGGATCAACACATCCCCCCACTGAGTCACAGCTACAATTCTCCAGTCTGCAAAGAGCTTGAGCTTTGTTGATTTTACTGCTCTGAGCTACTGCTGGGGAGCTTTTTCAGTACTAATCAGAATAAAAGTCTTACATTTAAAGTGTATGTAAACCCTAACAGCAAACTGCTCTTAATTAAATCGCACTGCCTCCGCCATCGCACTGCCTCTACCTATGGTGCATCATCGTGCCATCTCTTTCCCAGGTAAGCGACACACATGCACCCAGCCATCCACATGATGTAAAATGTAAAAGAACATGTAAAATCTTCAGACACCTTCCTATCAGAACCAGCATTAACGTTTTTAGCAATTTGAGCTACAGTAGCTCTTCTATTGGATCGGACAACACAGGCCAGCCTTTGCTCCCCTCATGCATCAATGACCCTGTCGCCGGTTCACCAGTTTTCCTTCCTTGGACCACTTTTGGTCAGTGGTCACAGTGCTATGGCTGATCGGTGTGTGTGATCACATGTAACCACATTCACTGCTAGAATTTTGTTCAATCAAGAAAAAAATTCCAATATGTTTCTTCACATTTTTTCATCAATGCAGTCGAAATTGATCATTGATTTGACCCCATCAACTAATAGAAAGTTGAAAAAACATTCCAAAATCCATTTTATTTGTTCAAAATTCTAACCATGTATATTAGACACGGAAATGTAGTTTCATTCTGAATGGATATTCGTACAAATTTCATTAAATTCAGATATCTGGATGCATCCAAATTTCCAAATTCGAACACATCTGAATGCGAACGAATCCAAATGTTTGTTTAACAAAAATTTAGATCCATCTGAATTTTGTTCAAAACAAAACTAAATCGGACATGTGACTATAGTCAATCAGTGTTTTTTTGGCTGTTGGAGGTTGCATTACAGGCACGGTCATGTGACTTCCTGTTGTGGATCATTAAAAATGAAAATTTGGACGCATCCAAAATCTGAAAAACGAACTGAATTTTGCATGTGAAATCCGAATAACAAAACAAATCGAATTTTGGATCCGAAATAAACTAAATAAATAGACATTATTCTTAAAATCATTGTTTCTATTTTTCATTATTTGGACAAATGCCAAAAAACCTTTACTAAGTTCACAGCACAGAAATACCAGTTCCTAGCCTTACCTCCTCTACTGCATATGTAAGCAGATACAGGTTCTGCCTGTGATAAAACACATCATATTTCCAGACCGCAAGTCCCGGTTTCTGAACTGGAAGTCGGATCTCTATACAAGTCCAGTGTGAGGCACATGTCACCCCTAAACTGTTATTATGAAGGTAGTAGATTGCATTAAATTACCAATCATTAATCATTGCTGGGGAAATTTCAACGCCGCTAAACATTGTCAGAAAAGGCCAAATATTTGTGTTTTGTCTAACGAGATCTGACAGAATAATTGAAATATAAATGACCTGAGAAAGAACGTAGAGGAGCCCCATCATCTTCAAGTCAAGCACTTAACAGAACAATACGGACTGAAATCAATCTATAATTACAGAAAATATGTACTGGAGAGCTACGACTATTCATTTCAACTGAACATATGCAGCTTGTCCTGTCACCAGTTGTATCAAATATTTGACTCAAACACAATTTTACAGAAAAGTATTTTCTTGTATGCAAACTTTAAAGTAGATCTCATCAAACTGTCCAACAGACAAGTAAAATGCATGAGTGAACAACAAGGACTTACCACATAGCTCTAATATATACTGTATGTACATATAAGTGGGTGGAGCTGGGGACAATTTTCCATGCATAATGCAGGACCATTAAGAAGCCAACTGGCAGTGGGACTAAATAATAATCCACGTTTTAGGCCTGAAAAAAGCTAAAACTTTTAAACATCAAGGAGCAGCATCCATTGTAAGTAGTTTATCAGCATTTCAAATAGTGTATAAACCTTTTGACTTTAATCTCACTTTAAGGAAACCTTGACCAAAACACAAGCTAGAGATGTGAAGCCCAACACTCCCCTCCAAAAGATTTATTCAAATTGTATATGAATGATAAGTTCATGTCATTGATGCATGTACATGCTTTAATAAATCAGGCATGGAGTGTTGTTATCAGTGCAGACACACCATTTTGCATGTATATCTATGGGGTATACTTATAAAACGTTTGCAGAGCTCTTCGCTCTTAGTTTTGGATTCACAGGTATTATGGCTACTGTATGAAGCTGAGGAGCATAAGAATTAACATTCTCTTCTGTTACTTGCTATCACTATATTTTTGTACGCCCATGCTCTTATTTAGCTCATGACCAGGATCATTTAAACTTGAACTCCTGCCTTTTCTTCAGTCTTGCTTAGTTGTACAGACTCCTCTCCTGTATTGACATTTTTTACTCTGATTTCACCGCACACTGTGAGCTTCTCATAATGTGTATTATATGCTGGAGCAAGGCAGATAGAGCCCGCTTCCATTTCCTGGCTGGAGAACATCCAGCATTATCTATTCTTTATTCCCCTACCTGACTTTCCGTGGTCCGTCCATTTCATTTTTTAGATTTCAGTTATTTCATTACCTGAGGATCAGCGTGAACATTACATAGGGAAAATACAGGTGAAACTTGAATAATTAGAATATCGTGCAAAGTTCATTTATTTCACTAATGCAACTTAAAAGGTGAAACTAATATATGAGATAGACTCATTACATGCAAAGCAAGACAATTCAAGCCGTGGTTTGTCATAATTGTGGTGATTATGGCTTACAGCTCATGAAAACCCCAAGAACCCCAAATCCACAACCTCAAAAAAGTAAATTATTGCATGCAATCAATAAAACAAGGATTGTACATAGAACAATATCGGACCTCTGAAAAGTACAAGCATGCATATGTACTCAGTACTTGGTTTGGGCCCCTTTTGCAGCACTTACTGCAATTACTTTTGCATGATATTCTAATTATTCGAGTTTCACCTGTAGTAAAGTAGATCACCAGCACACCAAAGTAAACCTTCAAGGAGTGGTCATTTTATTGATGTACACACATCTCATCATAAAGCAACGTTTGTGGGCCATTCAGGGTCCCTTCATCAGGCATGACACTTTAAAGGGACATACCAGTAAAGATTGCGGTGGGAACCTCTTTGGAACTTCATTACATAGGGCAGTCTGCATGCTAATCCAGCTGCCTAGGAACACAGCTCCTCCAGACTGACATCCACCTAGCAAAGCATATTGATATTTGCACTAATTCCTCTTAACAGCCATCGCATTGCTTGCACCGGGGCTGAGTGCTCTTGAATGGAGTACTGAGGCAGGGTGCTGTGATGTTTTCAAGAAGCTATTGCAGTACCCTGCTGGCCCCTCCCACCAGCCATTATCTGCCTGCATTGTATATAGAATCACAGAGGGTGTAAAATAAGGCATGTAATCAGGGGTGTGCCTACACTTTTCACTGCCTGGAGTAGGGAGGGTTTTGCTGATGGTGTACAGTCCAGGAGGTGTTGGCCTTAAGGGGATCACTGGCAGTGCACGTTAGTGGGGTAGTGCCGGTAGTGCACATTACTGGGAAGGGGAGGCGCGGGTGATGCACAGTATCTCTGGCTCTGTCTGGCGTCCTGCTCAGCTTACTGATATCACTAGTTGCCAGGAGCTGGGTTGGACACCAGCCAGAGAATCCCGTTCAGCTCCTCGCAACCAGTCCGTTCAGCTCCTGGCAATGTCAGTGAGCTGGGCGGGAAGCCGGACAGAGTGTCATAGGTTGCTATAAGCTCTTGGCAACCTGGAATGCTCTGGTCGGACAGGGTAGGCACACCTGCTGCCTCCCCCAAATGAGATGCCACCTGAGGCAACCAACTAAGGCTGCCCCATTATACGGACAACCCTGTATGTAATAGAAACATAAATATTTTATTTAGAAATGTCAATAGAATGTTAATGGTGGTGGAAAGTAGGACCTAGGGAAGGCAAAATATAAGCAGATTAAACTTTAGTTTTAAGGACGCATTAACCAGTTTTTATTATCTTAATAAATAACACATTTTCAGCACAAAATCAGTACAGTCTAACTCTGGCCATGTTCTAATTTTACCTTTTGCCCATCATAATTCATACTGAGATTTTTAGGTCTCTCTGAATTGGTTGCATATCACCAGTTATGCTGATTTGAAATAAAAACATTGAAAAGTCCATGATTAGCAGAAGAAACTCAATACAGACGTATGTCCCGACAAGGCAAAATTATCACAATCCTGTTATAGCCAAGGCGGATATAATACAACAAGTGTGACCCTCTGAGTGTGCTAGCTCTCCCAGGTCTTTGGCAGGAACCTCTGCATCTGGTCAGCGACACAAATCTGGGCTAAGACAGTGAAATAGCATGGAGATTAGATCAGGACTATAACAAAGGCATTCCGGATACAGCTTGTTATATTTCCTTATAAATAGGTATATCCGGGATCACATATTGATATAAAGTGTAACATAAAGTCCTATCAAGTGTCTCGGGGGCTTATGTATGAAAAGTGTGATAAGTAGAACATTTCTCCCTTAGCCGCAAACCTACTTCCAAAAGTCACAGAGAACGGAAAATGAAAAGAGGATTCTGAATCGCTGATATGTTCTTTATACATAAGGGGACATTTATCAACTCAGTGGCACAGCGAGGCAATGCTAAAGAGGAACATTGAGACAGATTATGCAATAGTCTACAACTTGAGTAAGGACTCGTTCACAACACCAGTCCCCTCCACAAAATGACCCATTTTAGCGTACGGATTGGTGTCTATTGTGTGCCAGCGGGAGAGGGCGGTACATTGCTTTTTTTTTTGTTTAGGGGTTGAGTGGCTCCAGGAAAAAATTACTTGTACCAGGAAAAAACTGCATTTTTTCAGTCCCTCCAGGTTTTCTGGATCATAGTCTGGATCCTGGAGACAGGAGATTTCTTAGAGCTCTGGATGGGACAAAATCTCCATTCCTGGGTCCATGGTTTAGTAGCGACCAGCTAATTGTGCACCTGTGTACAACCCTCTTGGAGAGTGTGCTGGGATGTGTTCAGGGCCCCACCTGTGAGTCAGATTTGAGGCCAGTGCAGCAGGGAGCTGCGGGTTTGTGAAACCTATTGTGCGGGTTAGCACGGTACTGAGGTTGTCTGGAGGTAGCAGACAGTGGGCCTGAGGATTGAGGCCTGGAGCAGCAAGAGAAAACTGTTACAGGACTGGGACACTGTGAGTGTGTGGGATAACTCGAGGATTGGTGAGCCCATATATGTTATATGCTGCAGCAAGAACCGGCAGTATAATTACAACGGCCGGCCGGGAAGCTGCTCGTCGGGCTCCACTGTCTGCTCGTCACAGACGAGTGGACGAGTGGATTTTTCGAGCCCTGCACATATATTATTTTTTCCAATAAAATTTTTTTTATTTATTGAGTTTAACAGTGCAAGTACACACAGACATGTTACAATGCCAACTGATGCCTGTGGTTAGCGGGACATCCATATACAACTAGACAGATAAAACATAAAACGTATCACAGTAATGGCAAGGCACAGGATTGGTTCATAGGGAGTAGCAACAAAAACCCATCTCAGCTGTTATCATGTAAATTCGGTCATATCCTAGGCGGTAAGGGGCCGTGGAGGGGATTATCCGATAGGATTCGCTGCTTACTCTGTAGGGGGTTTGTAACTCGTGTAGCCTGGAGTGGTAGAAGTGGAGACTGCATTCCTCCAACTCTACTTTATTTTTTATTAATGTATAATGGATGGAGTAGGGACGAGCCATTCATCCTTACATGATACTGCATGTACATTTGCTCTGTGCATAGAAATACATATTTTAAAACATTTTTTTATAATATTGCATTTTTTTGTAGAACACCAGATCCAGGTTACCTTGGCATTGGTCATGTGATCATTGCCAAGCCACAGGAAGCCTAGAGTGTAGTCCAACTTTCCTTGATGCGTCAGCTGCTGGGGGTCTAAAGCTGAAGTTTGGCTTTAAATGAGAATTATGGGTTGAGTGAAATACACTGCATTTGTCACACATCGGATCTACAGATCGAGGACTGGGCGATCACAAACCACGGATCTATCAGTTCCCAATCTTCTCCCTTCAGAGAGTAGTGACTGTCAATCACTGCCCCCCCCCCCCCTCCTACACAGCTGGCTCTAGAGAGACAGAGCCATCTGTCAGCCAGGTAGCTGGGTGGATCTCCACAATATTGTTGAAATCCTTCCCGGCTGCAGCATGCCTCTGCTCTGTCAGCAAATAGCAGGCAATAGCCCACTATATGCTGAGTTTCGGGTCTCAGGAGGACATTAGTATATGTCCTCCTGTGACCCAAATAAGAACTAATGCCAAAAAAAGGTTGGCCCATAGTTCTCTTTTAATTTATATACAGATCTGGGTGGGCTGGCGGAGCCTCTATTTTCTTAAATCTCTTGGATAACTAACAGTGAGATTTTCATGCCATATTAATAAATAATATAAAAAATGAACACAGCCGGTGTCTGGCCCGGGAACTCAGAGACACTAATAGTTTAAAGGAATCCTGTGCCTGAAGGAACATGGCGACTGCCATTGCTGAATCCATTTAAAAATGCAAATTGCCTGACTGTAATTCTTACCTAATTGTTGTCTGTCTGCCTCATCTAATCTAATGTCTTCCTGATTAATAAGGCAAATAAGGAATTCTGACTTCACTGCCATGTGCATGTTCCAAGTGTTTCAATACTTAAATACTGATATCAATGGACCAGCCAAATAGCATTTCCAGGTGACATTCAGCAATGGCAGTCTCCATAGTTCTTATGTCACATTTCCTTTAAGCCTCCAGTGTCTTCTAGATTTTCAAATGCCAGTTTTGAGTGGACTGATCCTGAAGCTAGTACGTGTATAATAGGAGTTAGATGCACATTAAACTCTTTATGTCGGCCACTAACTCTCCCTTGGCGTTAAAGGAGCTGCACTCTGCCGTCAGATCCTTTAGGCTCGGTAGGACCCCGGGCTGCGACGGTCTCCCAGCTGAACTTTATGTTGCGCTGTGGGACCTCGTGGGCCCGGACCTGCTGGAGCTGTACGAGGAGATGGTGGTGGAGGGCAGAATGCCTTCGTCGCTGAGGGAGGGGATGATCACGATTTTGTATAAGCGTAAGGGGGAGAGATGTGACTTGAAAAATTGGCGTCCCATCTCTCTCTTGAACGTGGACTACAAAATCCTCGCCAAGGTACTGGCCAACAGGCTGAAGGCTGTCATCGGACAGATCATCCACCCGGATCAGACTTGCGGTGTACCTGGACGCCGTATCGCAGACAGCCTTGCGCTGGTTCGGGATACGGTCCAGTACATCAAGGACCGCCGTGTGCACGCGGCCCTGGTCAGTCTTGACCAGGAGAAGGCCTTTGACCGTGTCTCGCACGGTTTTATGGTCAAGGTTCTGCGTAGGTTTGGCCTTGGGGAAATGTTTTGTTCGTATGTTAACCTGATGTACCTTAACATCCGCAGCTCGGTGCTGGTGAACGGCTGGAAGACTGACCCCTTTCCTGTCCTCTCCGGGGTCAGACAAGGCTGCCCTCTCTCACCTCTTCTTTTTGTTTGTTGTATAGAGCTCTTCGCCGAGTGCATCAGACGGAATCCAGAGATCAGAGGGATCACCGCACCGGGTCCAGACAGACGGGAGGCCAAGTGTTCGTTGTACATGGACGACGTGACGGTGTTCTGCGCAGACCAGCGTTCCATCGACGTGCTCGTCCAGACCTGCGAAGACTTCGGCCGAGCTTCGGGGGCAAAAGTCAACTGCGGGAAGTCGGAAGCCATGCTCTTCGGAAAGACAGAGCCATCTGTCAGCCAGGTAGCTGGGTGGATCTCCACAATATTGTTGAAATCCTTCCCGGCTGCAGCATGCCTCTGCTCTGTCAGCAAATAGCAGGCAATAGCCCACTATATGCTGAGTTTCGGGTCTCAGGAGGACATTAGTATATGTCCTCCTGTGACCCAAATAAGAACTAATGCCAAAAAAAGGTTGGCCCATAGTTCTCTTTTAATTTATATACAGATCTGGGTGGGCTGGCGGAGCCTCTATTTTCTTAAATCTCTTGGATAACTAACAGTGAGATTTTCATGCCATATTAATAAATAATATAAAAAATGAACACAGCCGGTGTCTGGCCCGGGAACTCAGAGACACTAATAGTTTAAAGGAATCCTGTGCCTGAAGGAACATGGCGACTGCCATTGCTGAATCCATTTAAAAATGCAAATTGCCTGACTGTAATTCTTACCTAATTGTTGTCTGTCTGCCTCATCTAATCTAATGTCTTCCTGATTAATAAGGCAAATAAGGAATTCTGACTTCACTGCCATGTGCATGTTCCAAGTGTTTCAATACTTAAATACTGATATCAATGGACCAGCCAAATAGCATTTCCAGGTGACATTCAGCAATGGCAGTCTCCATAGTTCTTATGTCACATTTCCTTTAAGCCTCCAGTGTCTTCTAGATTTTCAAATGCCAGTTTTGAGTGGACTGATCCTGAAGCTAGTACGTGTATAATAGGAGTTAGATGCACATTAAACTCTTTATGTCGGCCACTAACTCTCCCTTGGCGTTAAAGGAGCTGCACTCTGCCGTCAGATCCTTTAGGCTCGGTAGGACCCCGGGCTGCGACGGTCTCCCAGCTGAACGTTATGTTGCACTGTGGGACCTCGTGGGCCCGGACCTGCTGGAGCTGTACGAGGAGATGGTGGTGGAGGGCAGAATGCCTTCGTCGCTGAGGGAGGGGATGATCACGATTTTGTATAAGCGTAAGGGGGAGAGATGTGACTTGAAAAATTGGCGTCCCATCTCTCTCTTGAACGTGGACTACAAAATCCTCGCCAAGGTTCTGGCCAACAGGCTGAAGGCTGTCATCGGACAGATCATCCACCCGGATCAGACTTGCGGTGTACCTGG
>NW_017306307.1:1609021-1622165 GCF_000935625.1 Nanorana parkeri
ACCGTGTCTCACGGTTTTAAGGTCAAGGTTCTGCGTAGGTTTGGCTTTGGGGAAATGTTTTGTTCGTATGTTAACCTGATGTACCTTAATATCCGCAGCTCGGGGCTAGTGAACGGCTGGAAGAATGACCCCTTTCCTTTCCTCTCCGGGGTCAGACAAGGCTGCCCTCTCTCACCTTGCACGGTTTTATGGTCAAGGTTCTGCGTAGGTTTGGCCTTGGGGAAATGTTTTGTTCGTATGTTAACCTGATGTACCTTAATATCCGCAGCTCGGTGCTGGTGAACGGTTGGAAGACTGACCCCTTTCCTGTCCTCTCCGGGGTCAGACAAGGCTGCCCTCTCTCACCTCTTCTTTTTGTCTGTTGTATAGAGCTCTTCGCCGAGTGCATCAGACGGAATCCAGAGATCAGAGGGATCACCGCACTTGGTCCAGACAGACGGGAGGCCAAGTGTTCGTTGTACATGGACGACTGCGCAGACCAGCGTTCCATCGACGTGCTCGTCCAGACCTGCAAAGACTTCGATCGAGCTTCAGAGAACTCACCATCGAAGGGAAGTCACTGGTACTCCGCAGCGAGATTCTCCCTGTGTTGAAGTACCTCGCCCAGGCCTGGCCCCCCCCGGGTCAACACCTGCAGAGCCATCACCAGGGCGGTGTTTCACTTCATCTGGGGCTCCAAGATGGACAGAGTGAAGTGGGCAGTTATGTTCAAAGAGCCCGTCAAAGGTGGAAAGGGCGTTCCGGACATTGCCACCATGCTGAGGGTTTTCTTTGCTTGTAACTGCATCCGCAGGACCTTGATTGAAAAGACTTTGGACTCTGCTGGGAACTCCATGTCCCGTTTTTTTCCTCCTGCCTCTTTGGAGGACCCTGGGATGGGGCAAATGGGACAGTTTGGTCCCCTACAACTGGGACACTCCTTGGTTTTACATGGACACTTTCAAGTTCATCAGGGAGCATGGACTGCATGGAGTTAAACCGGACTTGTGGAAGCCAAAGACTATTTACAAGCTCATCAGAGCTAAGGACACTGTTGAGACTGTCCCAGGCCTCCCTCTAGACACTTGCAAATTTGTCTGGAGGAGTGTTTCATCTAAGAGACTCACCAACAGGCACAAAGATCTGGCGTGGATTTTATCCAGGGAGGGTTGCCCGTCAGGACTTTTATGCATGCCAGAAACCTGTGCAGACACAGACATTGCCCCTTTTGTATCACCGAGGAGGAGACCGCTTTGCATCTCTTCTGGCATTGCCCTGTTGCACAGGCCCTGTTGAGGGCTCTGGAACACGAACTCAAAGACTTTGTGCCGCTGACAGCGATTACTCACTTTGGTGTGATGTATGGACTGTTTTGTGGCGCTTTTACAGAAGACGAAATCGGAGGCGCCTGGCGGGTGATGTGTTGCTTCAAGGACGCTATTTGGTGCGCAAGGAAGCGCCTCACCCTCCGGAGGGAGAGGATGTCCACTGAGGACTGCCGCAGACTGATTATTAGTCTGCTCAGAGCCTCATGGACTTTAAGAAGGAAGAGGACGTCTGAGAAGATTTCCCCTCCCCCCCCTCTCCTTTTTGTGTCTCTTGTCCTTCAATAAAGCTCCGGGCCTGTGAACTCTTTCCCCCTCCCTTACCCCTCTTCCCTCTCCCCCATCACACCTGATGCTTTGTTGTCGGTTAATGTTGTATGCTTGATGTGTTGTCGCGGTGCCATGTAGGACATGAGGAACCTCGTGTTCCGCACGTCAGACGTTGCATCGCAAGGTTTATTGAAGTTTATTTAGTTGAAGGTAATTGATGTGGATCCTACGGACCACAGACTGGTTAATGCGGTGTCATGAATGACGTGGAGGGCTCAGGACTCTTGTCTTGAGCTACACGTCAGGCATCTCGCCGCAGTGCGAATGTAATTTATTGTGTGATTGAGGTGTATTGCTATGTGGTGTTTATGCGCTGCATCGCAGTACGAGGTAGAATGTACCCCGAATGTATAGCTTGTTTTTGTATATTTTATTACATTAATAAAGTATATTTTTCAATCAAAAATTAAACTCTTTATAGGCATCCAGGTAAAAATGATAAATAACGGTCATTAATGCAGGTCAGGTGGAAAAACATAATTTCTCCTTCTGTCCCAACCTCTGCATTGACATCCCTAATTATTTTACAAGGGAACAAACAGTTCAAAACTCAGACGATAAGTCTTCCGGAATATTAATGAATAATGATGTTACCCTGAACTCAATTAATTTTATCAACATTAAACCCAGACTTATTTATCAGTGTGGCTGTGGTAGTTTGATAAATAATAGTTATTACTCTTTTCAATCTGTGTCTCATAGGGGTGCAAAAACTGAACATGGAGATTAGATGAGGAGTCAGACTGTTTAATATATCACAGCGTGTTCATTCTGCTCTACTGGTCAAGATAGTTCACTATGGACCACTTTTAAGAACAAGTAAAACAGATCATTAATTAAAGCTTAAAACTGGGTCAATTAACACCAGCCCAATCCTCTGCATTGCACCATGCATTAATGTGCATTGCATTATAGCAACCCATTGATTTTAATAGGCTGCCTGCCTATTGATGCACAAGGATGCCTGCCTAATGAACCCACCCTCCAAATGCCAAACCTTCTCTACTAAACTAATTGATATCTCCTGTGTGATATCTACACTAATTCAACAGTGTAAGAAGTATTCCAATTTAAAAAGAAAAACATTCAGATTTAGCTATCCAGCAATCGTCCAGTGATGGAGACAGTCCAAAGTGGGCCAAATATTTATATTTTTTGCCAATGAGTAATGAGGTGGCAGGTATGCCTATTGCACTCTGAGGTCACTTGAACTTACTTTAAGGTGAATCCTACAGCAGTGGATCGATTAAAGCACAACTGCACCTTTTTGTTTTATAAATTATTATTATAAAGGATTTATATAGCGCCAACAGTTTGTGCAACGCTTTACAACATATAGGGAGACAGCACAATTACAATAGAATACATCAATATTATAATGAGCCTGTGCACTTAATAAATCAGCAATAAAAATGCTTTATTTTTTCCCCATAAAATAAGATTTTGCCATGGTCTGCCCACTCTTTTGCTTAAACCAACCAAAATGGTGGCTGCTTACATCATCACTAAATGACCATCCAAGTTCCTTAGGAGGAACGGGTGCATAAATACCTTCCTGCACTTTACAAGCCCCAGTGTTTTCAGGACGGGCTGATGGTGACAAAAGTGGACATTGCCTGTGAATTGTGTGCCAAAACCACCCATAGGAGAAAGGGACAGAGCATGGTCACCCTGTGACAAAACATTCCCAAATAAGGACCTTAATGGCAGGATGGCCAGGTATTATTTTAATGAAATGCAGATTTAGAATTATTGAAAACAATAAAATACGCTTTTGAAATGACAATATAGTGTATTTAAAGTTGTTTTTTTTCTTTTGGATGGAGTAGGGAAGGGTTATTATTATTATTATTATGCAGGATTTATATAGCGCCAACTGTATGCGCAGCACTTTACAACATATAGGGAGACAGCACAATTACAATACAATACCATACAAAATGATCAGAAGGACCCTACTTGTGAGAGCATACAATCTTCAAGGAAGAGCAAGTGATAGAGAAGGTAATAACTGTGATGGATGAGCTGATTCAGGGGAGTAGAAGTACAGTTCTTAAGAGGAAGTGGAATATGTTTCCCTGTAGAGGTGAGTTTTCAGGGAAAACCTAAAGGTGTACGGATTAGGAGATAGCAAAATAGGTTGTGGTAGGGAGTTCCAGAAGACGGGATAGCTCTGGAGAAGTCCTGGAGATGAGCATGGCAGGGGGTGATGAGGTAGCTATACAGCAGGAGGTCTTGGGAGGAGCAGAAAGGACAGTTTAGGTGATATCTTGAGATAAGTTTGGAGATGTAGCCGGGCAAAGTTGTGGATGACTTTGTATGTTGTTGTTAGTATTTTGAATTTTATGTGTTGCACTACTGGAAGCCAGTGGAGGGATTGTCAGAGACTTTGCAGTTGGTGAGGTAGATGAGTCTGGCAGTAGCATTCATGGTGGACTGAAGGGAGAGCCTGTTTAGAGGTAAGCCAACAAGTAGGGAGTTGCAGTAGTTGAGGTGAGACATGATGAGAGAGTGAATTAGTAGCCTTGTGGTGTCATTTGTTAAGAAGAGACAAAGTTTGGAAATGTTACGAAGATTAAGACAGCGAAATTTGGTCAGTGATTGGATGTGGGGCTTGAAGGAGAAGTTAGATTTCACTATTGCCTGTGTGTTCCCGCTAGGGGGATTCAACCTATTTGTCCTGGTGGCCATTGTCACCGGAACTGAAAGTAATGGAATCTCTAAATGGCCACTAGAACAGGAATATAGGGCGACACTTGGTTCTGTGACTACTTGGAACTTACTTTGGAGAGATCTTCTCTGACTTTGTGTTGTGTCTCAACAGAAAATTAAGAAGAATATCCCCAATGAGACACAAACAGCAAAAAAAAAAAAATAACTTGACAGGTTTCAACAATTCAATATTTTATCCAAAACATGAAAAAAATGGCTTTAGATAGAATTGAACATGTTATGGCTTATATGAGATTTTAGTGATTGGGTTTACACATGCTTTAACCAGGGGCGTCCCGAGGCCGGGTGACACCTGGAGCGGAAAGCGAGTGACACCCCACCATGACATCATCGCGCGTGGTCATCTTATTGACGCCTGCTGGCGGCCATCCTGGTGGTGGATGCCGGCAAAGAGAGGAGGGGACGTTCACCCGATGGGATGAGGTATGCCGCCGGGTCTCTTCCTCTCTCCTGACACTGTCGGGCTCTTGATCAATGACTGTCCAAAATTACTGTCAGCCATTTTGGTGTCACCCCTGCAATGGTGGCACCCGTGTATGGGCTGCACCCCCCACACCCCCTTGTGATGCTACTGCTTTAACCAGGCTGGAGGTCTTTTCTGTGTCAGATCCACCACGTTGCAGTCCAGTTTTAATGCTATTGCGTTCCAGTGAACCTTAGATAAATTGAGATGTGAACAGTTGTTCATGTGTGTGTATATATATATATATATAGATATATATAGATATATATCTATATATATCTATATATTATATAGATAATCGGATAAAGCAGAATAAACCATTAGGAACAATTTTACACTTTTATCTCCTTCTTAAAATAGATCTCTCAGGCTATAATTTGTATACATCTGGTCTGTTTATTTGACCACCCAGATAAAAAGTCCAGCAAATCATCTCGAAACATACATACAAGACGGCTAAACGATCCCCAGAGACAGAAAATGAGGGTCTGCTATACCAATTACCTCTCCTTTGTGAAAGAGCATTGTCCATAATGTTTCACATGAGAACGTTATTAGCTCGGAGATCAGCTATCAGATATTGCGTGTGGCCTCTTATAACACAGAACAATTGGATGGATATTATCTGGCTAATGTAACACAATAAGATAATGTAAGGATTTAACAGTGAAAATTGTTGTTTGTATTGATGGAAAAGGCGAGAGAGTAACTCAGACCAAAAGGCTTCTCACGGCTCTTGTGTGCTCCATACAGTTTAAAAATCACCTACATCTGTTTCAGCTTATATGACATCAATAAACAGGACCTTATATAAAAAAAGATGGAGCCCAAGGAAAAATCAGAAAGCAGCCATCACTTTCTAGTGCAAAGTTAGAAAGTAGAAAATGAAAGTGTAAAACCAGGCAATAGCTTAGCTGTGGATGAAACCAATTAACGATAGACATTGCAATTTTTTCATAGTTCTCCCAATTCATGTTTCTTTATCTATGTTTATTGTCCCTATTGGGAAGATATGCTGACGCTATTTGTCCTGACTATGATAATGATGATGTTGTCACCGAGACAGAGAGTATTGGGGAATCCAGAATGTTCCTATTGGGGAAATTTTCCTTCAAGTTAAAATGAGGCACGGTAAGTCAGTAATGGGAGAAGATTCAGCTGGTGACTGGTCCTTTGCCATCTAGCTGCCTTGCAGTGATATTAAAGTCAAAGCCAAAGTCCCACCTCAACCTAACCACTGAGCCTTCACATTCTCACATAATTCATTCCCACAGCTACCTCATGTATAATTTCCCCCTCCTCTTTTAGATTGTAAGCCCTCAGGGGCAGGGCCCTCCTTACCATCTTGTCTTGAATTGTATTGTAACTGTAATGTCTTCCTTATATTGTAAAGCGCTGAGCAAACTGTTGGCGCTATATAAATACTATGTAATAATAATAATAATAATAATAAAGCAATTTTAAGTGTTTTCAAATGCTGTTCAACTCACCTAAATTGGATCCTGAACTTTGATGTTTAGAGAAGAACTCCGGGCATATTAACCACTTGAAGAGCGGGGTGTTAAACCCTGTGATGTCATCATGTCCATGAATAGATGGGATAGGTATTTTAGACCCTAGATCAAAATGAGCACTTAACCTTTGCAGTGAAGGGGTTGCCCCCACTGCAAGGGTTAAGGTTCAATATGCCTGCAGTTCTTATTTAAAAGTTAAAGCTTCCTGCAGAATCAGCTTGTCCCCTGACCACTGGCCCTAATATCCTGTTTTGGTGTGACTCCTTTCCCTTGCAGGGTCCCATGGAGTCATCCTTGTGTGTGCTAGTTAGCTATGTGTTTCCAAAAACACACAGGTACACACACACTCCTCCTTCCTCCCTCCTCCCTTCTCCCTTCTCCAAGCTTACTAGCTGGACAGCTGCTGGAGACTGCTCTGTCCCTAGTGATCTTGTGCTGGACAGGAAGCTCAGCGAAGCCGTGCTGAGAGAGTTAGAGCTATTTGGAAACATGATGACTGTAAGTGTTTAGGCAAAAATCAAGAAATACTTAGCTGGGCAATATATATATTTTTGATCTGGATACATTATTGAAAGAGGTTTGAGCATTTAATACTATTTTAAGGTAATGTTAAGGTAATGTTAGGGGGCTCAGCTGAATAATAACTCATGGATTTCAAAACAATTTTTTACCCATGTCAGTCCTGCAAGTGAATAAAGATGCAGCACCATCATGATTACTTCCTTTCTGACTTTGATCTTTCCCGTCACCTTGGAATCTTGGACAACTTATGCCATAAGCACCCCGTGCTCACTTTGGTGGATATGACTGGACAGTAAATATTTTATTTTGACATATTTATTTTATATGTCAGAGAGGATGCTGGCAAATACTACTACAGGATTACTCAAGGTGAAAAGAAAAATATTAAACAGAGGCTTTGAGATCTATAAAATGAAGTATGAGTCACGTTATGTTTGCGTGCCAGCAAATGACTTCACCAACCTACATGTTTTTAAAGGGCAACACTACACCTTCCTAAAATTAATCTGATTTAAGAGGTGATGTTAATTTAATTCCCGGGACTAAGCAGTGCTAGATTAGAGGGGATTTGTCAGACCCTAAAATACAGCTAATCTAAAAAACCATGAAAATTGCCAAATGCATAAAACCAAAATAATTTGGAGATTTGTTGTTAGTGAGCTGCTGGCAAAGGCTCAAGCAGTCACTCTGGAAAGGAGATTTCCTCTATCTAATTCAACTTTTCCTGTCATGCTGTTAAAGTGTAACTGAACCATTGGTGCAGTTTTATTTCTCTTCTATCTCGGTCTGCCCCAACATCTCCTGCTGGTCTTATACACACCTGTCTCCAATACAGCATGATATTGCCCTCAAAAATCTTCTGAGCCATGTCTGTGCATGCGCTGTGCATTCCTCCATCCAGTCCTTTGTAGAGTTGGTACTCCACTGAAGCACAAAGTACCAAAGTGCTGCAATGTCTTTGTGGGCAATATTTTGCTGGATTGGGAAAAGGTAAATATTGGACTGGGGTGAAGGGCTGAGACCAAATGAAGAGAGTTTTCCTCAATAAATACTTGAATTCAAATTAAAACCAGCCTGTTGTGACATCTATTATAATAAAATGGCAGCGGGTATGCTTAGGTGCCGTCATGCCTCTTCAGTTTTACTGAGCAGAACCAGGGCACTTTGAACATAGCACCTAAGAAAGTTTTATTGCACAAGATTTTTTTTAATAAAAATAAACAAACTTTCATTTTATAAAAAAGAAAAATTATTTAAAATTATCACAAAATCTTCAAATTCAAACTAGATATAAAAACATGGAGTTCATTTATTAGTCCCTTAGAAGTCCGGATCTTATCTTCTTCTTCTGGACCGTTATAGAGAATACTTTCTCAAAGCTTCCCTAATATAGTATTTACATTTCTATATGATGTAGTAAAGATAAAATACAGTTAGCTCAATCCCCTTATGTTTAGGTAAGGCAGGTGCCCCAGAGGAGTAGTGATGGACTCGGGCGTGTTCGCCGCTCCACGTGCCGAGCCCGCCAGGAAGCTGACAGCGCAGCAGCGCCAATCACAGGTACTGAGACATTATCCTGGTCCGCAGCTGCAGAGATCGGGATATGTCTCAGTGCCTGTGATTGGAAAGTCAGCTTCCTGGGGGGCTCGGCACGTGTACCTGTGAACACGCCCGAGACCATCACTATTCAGGAGACAGGAGGGCTCACCCAGGAATCAGGAGGTGTTTGCTGGAGGCACATGAAGACCACCAAGCAAGCTGAGAAAACTGGTGAGGCTAGGAGAGTCATGAGTCTGAGGGGTCGCCAGTACAAGTGCAGGACAGCACTGCAGAAAGCTTATTAATTTTAAAAGTGGAAGCCAGAAGGTTAAAGTTGTGTTGTTTTGCAAGCAGTACATGGAAGCTGTACTGAACAACCCCTGCAAGGGTATCCGATGTGGATGTGTCAAGTTTCGCTTAAATAAAAGTGGGCCACCAAGCCCTTAAAAATAAGTTATTGTGAGTAGACTGCATCCCTAAAGGGCTCACCATATGTGCTAATATCCCCAAACATCACAATATTCTAATGCACTTCCATGGCTAAGCTGCAGATTTAAAACGTTTTAAAGAGATTTCAAAATTACATATTAATACTTCTATGATATTTTAGTGATTGGGCTTTATTTTAGTGATCTAAAAATCTTAAGGCTCCATTCACAACTACATTTAGATGCAATTTGGTATTCCTGCTTCAGGAACTTGCATTTTCTGCATCAGGAATCCCAAATCTGCCGGCAGCTGTCACCTGTTCAAGGTTCGGATGACAGTGGCTGCATTTGAAAGTGGCAGAATGCTGGCACATCGCATGTAGTTGTATGTGCTATGATTACACACGGTTAGGAATCATCATTATCCCTGAACGCATGATTGATGCATTCTGGGATAGTGATTGATTCCTAGTCTACCTGAAAGTATTATACATAGTTTTTTTTAGAACTGATAGGCCTTTAATTTAGTAGCAAGTTAAAAAAGCCTCCAAGCCATGAAAATAAGCTGGACTTACATATTATATTTCAAGTAAAGATCACTCTGAGAGCTATTGCCACATATAGCTGTTCATAACTCCACCACATATATAGTGCTATCATCAGCATCAATAATTTGTGTTCATACAGCTGGTGAGGTCAGAGATCACTCTACGTGGTTCTCAGACCATTGGGATCGGCTTCATCAGAACTTGTGGCAAGAATAATGCATTCCAGAATATATGAAAACCTGATACATGGTTATATAAATATATAGGAAATATGTAATACACAGACAGAGAGGGAATTAGTGAACTAAGGTTGCTGTAGGGACTGGATACTGTACAGCATTAAGCTAATGGTATTGACAGCACAAACTGAAGCTGCTGAATATCCTTCACTGCTAATCCCATCTGTTGTTATACACGAGGCATTCTGGAAATGGTTTCTCAGATAAAGGCTCAGAGTAACAGGTTAAGACCCATTCATACTTCTGTACTCAAAGTAAACCTGTCACAAGAGAAATATGGGATCTGCACTTTCTAACCTCCTTCTGAAAATGCTAGTTGTTCTCCTGCCCTAGGCGATATATCACGCGGATTGGGTCGCGCGATATTGCGCAAAGCACAGATTCGCATTGAAGTCAATGGAGACTGTTCACACCTTTGCGGTTTGTCGCGCGGATGAAATCGCCTGTCGCGCGGATGAAATCGCCTGTCGCGCGAAAAGGTGGAGGAGCTATTTTTGGGCAGTTGACGCGCGGTATGGGTCCCATAGACATCTCGCAAAACAGTCGACCAAAAACGCACGACAATCGCGCAAAAACAGCTAAGCATCTGAACTGTACCTTTTTTTCTGCAGCTGTTTTAGCCCGGCGCAACTGGGGTGCCATTGGAAAATAATGGCACCCACAGCGCGATCGGTGCACACCTGGGTGACTCCTGACCGCGCGGCAATCTACGCGGAATCGTGCACCGGCCCCCATTCAATACTTTCAAAATCCTTGATCTGCCGCAGGTCTGCAGCTCAGGAAGGTCGGAGAAATGTCACAACCCTGCAGGTTTTTCCCCTAAACTAAGATGTCAGTTTAAAGTGGATGCTGAGGCCTGAAGCACACATTGGTGTCTCATTTTTCTCTTGAACTTCAAGGTCCACAGTCAGAATGTCTAAGTTAGAACTTTTGTTTTTATATTAGATGGAATTCAGAGGGTATTATTATTATTATTATACAGGATTTATATAGCGCCAACAGTTTGGGCAGCGCTTTACAATATAGGGAAGACATTACAATCACAATACAAATCAAGACAAGATGGTAAGGAGGGCCCTGCCCGTGAGGGCTTACAATCTAAAAGGGAGGGGGAAGTGATACATGAGGAGGGAGCTGTGTGGGGATGAATTGTTTAGGAGGGCGGTTTCAGTGGAGTATAGGGGGCGAAAGCCAGATTGTAAGGGGTCAAGTAGGTTGTGATCAGCGAGGTGGCGACTTAGGCGGCTGTAGATGAGGTGGTCTAGGAGTTTGGAGGTGAATGGGAGTAAGGAGATTGGTCTGGTACATGATGGAGGGTCTGGTACATGAATAGGGGAAGGTGACTGCACAGTGATGATCTGATCCCGAATTGTATCTATTTTGTTTTTGAAATGAATGGCAATGTCCTGGGCAGTGAGTGAGTTAGTGGGTGGTGGCGGTGGAGGACAAAGTAGAGAGTTAAAAGTAGAAAAGAGTTGGCGAGGTGTGGATGAGAGTTTGTTAATGAGAGTGACAAAATACGTCTGTTTGGCAGTACGGAGGAAGGAATTGTATTTTAGGAGGGTATAACACCAGAGGCAGGATATTTGGATTGCCGCAGCAAAAAGCTCTAGAAACATATTAGTTCAGGAGAACTCCTACAAAGTCCTCTTAAGGTGGTATTGCACCCCAGCTTGCCGTGTCAAATATACCCCTACCTACCCGTCGACGAGCTTTTGGGGCTGCGCTGAACAGAATGATGGTGTTTATAAGCTGCAGCTGGTAACAAGGGTTATTAAACACACTACTGGCTGCTATATTTCCATTTCAGATGAAATTTTCAGTCACTTCCACACCCCTTCAATGGTGCTACCCCCCGTCGTCTGCCCCCCACCATGGATTCCCAGGCACGCTGCCCCTCCTGCACACACAAGATGAGCATGTATAGAGAGGGGAGCCCAGCAAACATTCGTTTGCTGATCTCCCCACTTCTGAAAGAAACCAGAAACGATGAGGACTTTGACCCTTTCAGGTGCAGGGCTGTCATTCTCCAGCCACTATTCCTGGGTAAAAAGCTGATTGTGCATGATTTGTAGTCTCTAAACATCCCCAATGATCCTGGGAACTAGGAACCATGTAATCCAAGCTTCCAGGGTTATAACTCACATGAGTGTTCAGAAGCAGTAATTTTTCATTTGTGATACTTATTAGCTATAATATATAATTTGGTAAATATGCCAATGAACTCTACTGAATTTTAACAGATCCACTCCAGTTTACAGGAATTTGCCAAACCAAAGATTATTCAGCTATAGGGGCTGATTCACAAGGAAAGTATTTTCATTCTAGGGTTTATCCAAATAACAAAATGCTGTTGATACAGACCTAGGTGGAACAACCATCCTCGTATATTATACTGTTATTAGTTTTTCCACTAGGTGGTAGTAGTTAATGTTTGCATAATGTGATGTTCTTTGTAGTGGAACTTCATGGTTATGGTGTAATTTCATGTCTCTGTTTGTTCCTGTTGTTTTCTAATAAAAGAAGAAAGGCTCAGCCATGTGTCTATCAACATCTTATATGGTAAAATTCATATCTGCAGCAGCTAGCAAGATCAGGTTCAAAAGTGCTTAAAATGTAAAAATGTACTTGTACGTGATATAAAAAGTGAACCCAGTCTATTTTTTTGTTAGAATACACATTACTGTTATTCTGACTCCGATCGTTGTGATAGCGAAATATATCCCTTGCTGAGACCTCTATGCCTGGCCTGTATAAGCAGATATACTCACTGCGGACAATCCTCGTCAGATAGCTGAACTCGTCAATACCGATTCATTCAAAAGAGGTGTTTATTCTTTAACATCAGGTTACAGCAGATGATAGGAACAGCAGTTGAACGGTTATAGTATTGTGCGGTCAGAAAATGATGCCTTTCCTACGTACTGTGCAGATTACATGTGTGTCCTTGTTACATGTGGCTTCTAACTGTGGCCATGACACAGGAAGTACTGCACACAGGAAGAAGGAAGGGGCGTACACTAGGGGGAAATACATCGTCACATGAGGAATAATTACAGAAAACATGTTTGTTACAACAAAAGGCCACTAGATGGCAGCATAGGATAACACATGAATTTAGCTATGAGAAAATAGTTAGGCAAATCACACTATATAAATTCTAACCTATATAACAATGCTAATATTAACTGAGGCTATGCATCTCATATTCTATGCCCCTATTGGGGCGGCACACTCCCCGTCTGGCATGGTAATGCCACTATTTACATCATAACGGTAGTTATGCAAATAAACAATTAACAACTATTAAAGTCCATAAATGTGAACTTGTAACTTGTCCTGTGGACCTGAAAATAAAAAGAAACATATTTGCACAAGTTCAAATCAGGTTAAGTCTGATGACTATCAGCATAGTAGACCTTGATGACTGGAACAGTCTTTCAAGTGCAGTAAGTCACTCTATAAGAGGCAACTTGTAAAGTTCCTTGGTGATGATACAAGATAGTCTCTTTGGCAGGCAGAAG
>NW_017306307.1:1622255-1625144 GCF_000935625.1 Nanorana parkeri
AAATATATCCCTTGCTGAGACCTCTATGCCTGGCCTGTATAAGCAGATATACTCACTGCGGACAATCCTCGTCAGATAGCTGAACTCGTCAATACCGATTCATTCAAAATAGGTGTTTATTCTTTAACATCAGGGTTACAGCAGATGATAGGAACAGCAGATGAATGGCTTCAGTATTGTGCGGTCAGAAAATGATGCCTTTCCTACGTACTGTGCAGATTACATGTGTGTCCTTGTTACATGTGGCTTCTAACTGTGGCCATGACACAGGAAGTACTGCACACAGGAAGAAGGAAGGGGCGTACACTAGGGGGAAATACATCGTCACATGAGGAATAATTCCAGAAAACATGTTTGTTACAACAAAAGGCCACTAGATGGCAGCATAGGATAACACATGGATTTAGCTATGAGAAAATAGTTAGGCAAATCACACTATATAAATTCTAACCTATATAACAATGCTAATATTAACTGAGGCTATGCATCTCATATTCTATGCCCCTATTGGGGCGGCACAACTGTGTTTATAGCAACAACTTCTGCAGTATACAATTTCGGTCACTAGATGGCAGTGTTTATAAGTTCTGTTATACAGTATCTATGGTATACGTTCTGTTGTATTGAAAAAGGTAGAGAATAAAGCCGTGGCTTCCTTCCAGTTTTCAAGCCATGAGAAGCATGCATATCTGACTGTGTGCTTGTGTTTCTCTGTGAGGCTGTGCAAGATGTTCCAATATTTTTCATGCCTGTAACTGAATTATTAATCAAAAAGATCTATTTACATCTAGCTTGACCATAAACATATCCACAATGTACCTTTACAAAAATTTAATCTTTCTTTGTTTTAAAATAGACTCTTTATTTGGTCCTAATGCCTTTAAAACTGAACTCCAAAAAATTGAACTCCAGGCAGATAGAAAAGGCACACATTAATGAAACTCCGTCATCATTTACACATCATTAAACTTAGTTTTTTAATGCAAACAGAGTAATTACCTGACTTAGACTTGGTATCAGGCTCATACACTCCTTGAACAGGAAGGCTGAATGTGAGAGTAAGAAGCAGTCAGAAGCCAGTCAGTTCATGTGTTGGCAAGAAGCATGCAGATATGAGGAGAAAGTAGAGTGCTACAGGTATGAGCTCTTTGCTGTTTGCTTCTCCTTTCACTGTCCAGTGGCAGGCGGGGGTGGGTCCAGGATGACCTGGATTCAGAGAAAGTGGATTGAATGATTCTGGTCATCAGACTAGCAGCAGAAGAATTACTGTGGGGAATCTCTAGGTTGGAGGTAAAGCAGTAATTGCAGCAAATGCTGGTTTTGTTCTATTATTTATTTTACTGAGCTGTTCAGTTTATCTTGTTATTTTTGGCTGGAGTTCTGCTTCAAGACTCATTGACATGTGCAAGAAGTTTAGAGAATGTGAAGTGGTGGGTGGCAGCTTCTTCACCAGCACTGGACATGGCCATGATCCCTGCTAGCTGCTACATTTAGATAAACATGTACAATGGTGTGTTGTGTGTACAGAAGATCCAAGTATGTATGTTAGTGTACTGGCACGTCTGTCCATCCCTACAATCTGTGGCCACCTTTACTCCAATAGAATGTGAATAATTCAAATGTGTGTATGTCTATAAATAAACAGGATTTTAATAGTGTATCCTTTTTTAATTACATTATTTTTAATCTGGATTCGTGTTTCTCATTTCTTTCTAACTCAATCTAATAATGCAATATATCTGCTATTTGGGTTCAGATCAAAGTTTACCCAGAGCCAGAACAAACATTTCTGTTTACATTAAGTTGAGTGCAACAGAACGTGTTCTATGGACCATCCAAGATTAAATGTGTTTCAGGTGCGGTTTGCAATACAAAGCCACAGCCAGCTGGTCACCACATTACAAGACAGAAGAGGAGGGAGATTGTGGAAGATAGGTGTTCTTATCTACTAGTCTATTTTTGGGAACAATTTGAGGAACTTGCTAAAAAATACCTATAGGTAAATTGGCGAGAGAGTGATGGGACAGGTACCAATTGTGGCTTACAACTGCAATTTGTTTATTGAACTTGCGAAGTTTGTACAAGGAGAACTTGGAAGACCATTGTTGGTACCTGTAAGGGTCAGTAGAGAATTAGATGGCAAGGGTCCACCACTTCCCTGCTCTGGTTCCACAACTTAATCCTTATCCACTTAACTTCTGTGGATGTTTACATTTTATCTATGGGCCTATTGATTTGGCAATAATTTTGTTATAGCTTTTAATAACAAACATATTAAATATATTTATTTAGGACTAAGAGGGAAATATCTTGGCACTATTGACTTGGGAAAATGATTTTACTTTCTATGTTCTATAACCAGTTTTAGTTTAAAAAACAAAACAGAAGATATTTTTAAAAATTAAAAGTATTAACCCCTTCATGACTGAGGCCTTTTTTTAATTTTTTGTACCCATGTTATATTCCACATTTTAGGTCTGAAAATTACTTAAAACCCCCACACATTATATATTTTCTGAATGCCAAGACCCTATAGAATAAAATGGTGGTAGTTGCAAATCTTTATGTTGCGCAATATTAGCGCAACTCCTTATTAAACCCCAATATTTAGTGAAAAAATGAATTAAATGCCCCAAAACACAACAAAATCCCATTTTTTTAATGAAATATAAAAGATGAGTTTACAACGAGTAAAACGATACCCAACATGCCCAGGTTACAAATTGCGTGCATCCGTAAAACGGCGAAAAACCCCAGTACCCCAAAAAGTCCATAGAAGACGCTTTAAAAGCCCCTACAGGTCATCAATTTAGAGATACCCCAAAATACTGGCCCTAGAATTATTGCTCTCGGGGGCGGGGGACTTTAAATTTTTTTTTTATTATTATT
>NW_017306307.1:1625422-1637328 GCF_000935625.1 Nanorana parkeri
CAGAAGCGATCTGGCGACAGGTAAGTCGCCAGGATCGCTTCTGTTGTAAAGCCGACAGTCGGCTCTACAAGTTTAAACAGAGTCCCGGCGGCAAAAGTCACCGGGAGTCTGTTTAAACAGCCCCGATGCTGGCGACGTACACTGTACGTCGTCAGTCACGAAGGGGTTAAAATGTACTTTTCCCACTACATAGAGTCAACTTGTGACACGCCGGCTCTATAGATGGAAAACTGAACCATCACAAACCGCTGATCACACAGCTCACAGTCTTTTTACTCCAGAGAGTGGTGACTTCAGTCTTCGCTTCCTGCAGGGATTCCCCCCTTCCCCTATCCTTTCCTGCAGTGGTCATTAAAGGAACAGACAGGTGAGGAGGCGGGCACAGCTAGCTCTGATTTTAGAGAGGCAGAGCCAGCTGTCAATCAGGCAGCGGGGTGGATCCTGACAATATTGTCTGGATTTTCCGAGGTGTTGCAGTGCAGCTCTGCATTGTCAACAAATAGTGGACAGTAGCCCACTAGATGACGTCTTTGGGTCACAGCAGTACATTAGTAAATGTACTCCATTGACCTAACAGAAGACTAAATCCAAAAAAAAAGGTTTGGTTTTGGTCCCTTTTTAAGTGTTAACAAAAAAGAACAGAGTAAAATAAAAATATTAAAAAAATCAGGAATAGCAATAACATGACAATGGGAGGAGGGATTGGTAATGTCGGCCTGATTAAGGGATAAGTGTACTTTCCTACCTCTCAAAAAAAGAATCACAGTAACTCTTTTTGCATGCCTGAATGAATATTTGACTCTTTGAAACTTGCTTTTCAATTTGAGGTTTTGCCTTTACATACACTTTAATCTAATGGTTAAATAGCATACATATTCATTATTAAAAAAATTTCAATGAGGGTTTGCGATAACTATCTTTATTTGCAGTTTAAAGAAGTCTCATTTGATCTAAGTATAAAATAACTAGTGTAAATATATTCTAATAATAGCACTGTTATAACATATAGCTGTCAAACTGGTGTCCTAGTGATTTCACCAGGTACAGCATTCTGTCTTGTCAAGTTTATTCAGCTTGACAAGACAGAGTATGTGATTCCATGTCACCTCTTGGAAGTGGAAAGGCTGTTCTTTCTAAAGTGTTGTAACACAGTGAGGGAGAAGGTGAAAAGGAAATGCTCAGTACCCACCCTGTTGTGTTACAAAGCAGCTTGAATCTCCATCATATTAATAGGGGTTACAAGATCATTTTCCAGTTGGATCAATATAAAATATTTTGGTAATAGAATGTATTTATATGCATATACTACAAAAGGGCAACAAAGCATGTGCCCGTTCTTATAAAAATCAAGTTGAAAGCACTTCAGAAAGATAAAACCATTGTTTTATCAAAGTCAGATGTAAAACTAACAAAAGCAGTGCTTAAAGCAGACCTTTCCCCCTTTCACTAAAAATCACATCTGTACACAGCTCTGCATGTTGATATCAAATCGCCTTACAATCATTTGTTGAAATAAAGATTTTTGCTGTCACACACATTTAACTTTCTTCTTAGGAAATGTTGGTCTCTAGCCAGGTCTCACAGCTGCCTCCTGGGAAAGCTACATCACCAGTGCCTTACAGGGAGATCTCACCCCTAAAATGCGAGATCTCTTGAGATTTTCCAAAACCTCATAAGATCTTGGGGGGAAAATGTTTGCCCCTATGCATGCACTATGGTACTGTTTATATGTTGCCATGGCTATGACAGCGTGAGCATGTGTAATGCCACTTACGTTTCCATAGCTATGGCAATGTATAAACAATAACAGCACCAGACCTTGTACTATATATGTGTGAGATCTGGTGCTGACATCATCTGTGAGCTGGCAGCGGAAATGCGGAAAAAGAAGCTGCTCACCAATGATGTGTCCAGGGCAAGATGGCGGCTCCTGTTGGAAGCAGAAGAGGCATATTAGCATGGGGGTATATGGAGACAAATTTGGCAAGTAACTATCAATAAATGGGATTTATACACTAATGGTGGCAGTTTAGCATGGGTACGAAGGGTGTGTGCGTGGGGGGGGGGCTGTTTTAAACATTAATACAAAAAAAAACCCAGAATTATTATATATTTTATATGCAGCTGGGGGATTGGGGAAATGCATGTAAGTTGGTGCTATGAAGTCTATAATGTTACTTTTGCACCATAGTGTGGTGACAGAGGTTCGTTTCTGATTGGTGGAAAGTTTTGGAAATAATCTGAAAAGTTGCTTGTTGCTGTGGTCTGAAGGTCTTTCTGCAGAAGCTGTTAGAAAATCGGATTCTCTATATGGATGCTAAGAAACCATTAAAGCTTACCATATGAGGATGTTTCAGAGTTATCCTGTCCTGAATGACAAGGGACCACCAGAGATCAGGAAAACATGTGAGAGTCTCTAGTGAACTAGTGAGACTGTTTTGTTTTCTAATTTAAAGTTAACCTTAAATATACAAATTAGGGACTGCATTCCTTTTTTTCACTCACAATTAACATACCCTGTTTCCCCGAAAATAAGACCTACCCCAAAAATAAGACCTAGTACTATTTTTGGGAATTGTTAAAATATAAGACCTACCCCAAAAATAAGACCTAGTTGTGACCATTCCCAGGGCCGGTGGTGGCCTAAGGGGGAACTTGAAGAGCCGCAGGAGAGAATTAGCGGTGCCAACGAAGCCAGCGCTAGGGGAAGCAAGGCGGTACCGGAGGGAGCAGGGCCGCATAAGCCGAACCCTCCTCTATAGCGCCGGCTCCTGTCACAGGCGGAGTGATACCAAATGCACTCTGCCTGTGAGGAATCGATAGTGAAAGTGCGCTTCGCTCAGTCTGGAGAGCGATTGGTTACCAAATTGCTCTTACCCCTGATTGCCCAGATCACCCTATTTTTGTACATGAATAAGTGTGGATTGTTGTACATTAACAAAAAATAACACCTACCCAGAAAATAAGACCTAGTGTGTTTTTTTGAGCCCAAAAAAATATAAGACAGTGTCTTATTTTCGGGGAAACACGGTATGTTGCTTCATTGAAATAAGGAGAAGAAGGCTCAGTAAATACCCAGTGATCCTGCCAGTCCCCTTATATGAGTACTGTATAAGAAACTCATCCTTACCATGGCCAGCACAGAAACAAATCTGTCCTAGCCTGGTCAGCTTCCTCCCTGAGACATGCATAAAATTCTCCAAGCTCCATGTTGAGGGAACAGAAACTGTTGAATGTGCAGCCTCTTGTGATAACATTTCCTGCCAGGAGCCACTCTTTGTCAAGCAGGACAGGGCTGTGCAGAGGCTTGCCAGCTGGTGACATCACTTCCCACATGCTCCAGACCTTCCCTGCTTAACTGAGCACTGTCATATGAGCGTCTGCATATTCAAGAATAACATAGTAATCACAGTACAAGTAATCTTGATCCATTTTAAAAAGGGACATGGGGGTGTGGAGAGTTAAGTGGGGAGGTTGAAGCATTTGAGAATCCAGGTAAAAAAGGTGCCCTGCCATCTAAGTAAGCAAAAGAAATGTGCAATTTGCCATCACTGGGCAATCACAATGAAATGCTTGGTTGTAGATTTGACAGCCAACTAGCATGCACATGACTGACTGAATTTGGGGTATGCATATCTTTTATGATGTGCTTTTTTTCTTACATAGTGCAGTATTGATACACCCATTGAACAGCCATTACCTCTCTGTTGGTGCAGATGGTTGTCTCCACTAGGCAGGTATTAGGCTTTTTGTGGCATTGAGGAGGAATGGGATAAGAGACTTTCAATAGCTACCGATGAACTCCTGCATACAGTTAAATAAGCAATTGAGAGTTAATCCCATGATAACTTAAATTGTATAAAATATGCTTTTCCAGTAAACCTGGATCACTAGACAAAACCACCAAATGTAACTATAAGAGCCTACCTGGCTGCACCTTCTCTACCATGTATTTGGAACATATGGTCAGATTTGGTGTAGACACAATGGCACTTTGTATTAATGTGATAACAGTTTAAAAATGGATTCTTCAATTTTACAACTTATTATACATGAGCTAGTGCTATGACCTTTTTGTTAATCGGCTAATATAACCTGGAAGAGAGGGAAAGGATAAAGACTGCAGTTGTCTTTACAGAGTTGATGCTCCTTTTTGTGGTGTGCTATTATGGTAAGACAGTTTTTCCAATGAGTTCAGTTATCTTACATGTTGTATAAGCTTAAAGTGACATTAAACCCTCAGATTTTTTAACATAAAACAATACTGTAATGTGCGCTTTACTGTAATCCATGGTCGTTTCCCTTCTCATTGCTGCTCTTCCTTTTAAATCTGTATCTGTTCTCATGCTGGGCAGAACTTCTGTTTTGCAGCAGACTGCCTTGTCTCTGAAATGGATACATGGTGTCTGTGTGAAGGTTCACAACCTGAGCCACCACTACAGGAAGAGGCACTCAGCTGCAAAGGGAAGTTCTCCCCTAGCATGAGAAGACAGAAGGATTTAAAAGGAAGAGCAGCAAAGAGAAGGGAAACAACCATGGATTACAGTAAGGCACACATTACAGTATTGGTTTATGTTAAAAAATCTGAGGGTTTAATGTCACTTTAAGAGCCGAGTTTGGTATCTCCAATATGTTAAGGGTTGCGCTCCCCATTTGGATCTTATATCTTTAGAAGCTGAAGGGTTCCATTTAATAGGTTGTGGAATCTAAAAGAGTCCTCTGTTGTCCATCTAAGTCAGGAAGGAACCAGGGTGAGTTTATAGAAGAGATCATCAGTGAAATATGTTTCCACTGCTGTGTCCTATGTCTGAAAGCGAATAGGACTATTTAACAACGTTAAATGCATCAGCCAGTGATGAGTAACTTTATTGCCTCAGAAGTAAGTGAGGAACAAAATTATGTTTTGTCCTATGCTTGAAGTATTCTGTACAGTTCCCAAGCATGCAGGCAAGTGACACTAGCAAAGAATCTGCGGAGTGGGAAGTGAATTGAACAGTGGTTGAGAGGGATTGATGACTGGTTACTAGGAGTAGTATGAAGAAGCTGCATAAGTGTAGCCAAACCAGACAAGGGAAAGATGTCTACTTGAAACTAGGTCCTGAGAAGGAGTCAGGAAGACTAGAACTCCTGGACGAGGATGGGTGAGCCTTTCTGGATTGAGCTGTAAGACCCAGTGCTAAAGGCGAGTTTTTGTCTGCAGAAAGATGGTGTTAAATTTTAAATGCCCATCAGAGACCCTGCTATGTGCTGCAGGATGCAGGGTGGGCACATTGGTTGAGTGTTCAACCATGAAAGCTCCTGATGTTATCAGAGTAGTCTAAAGATGTGTGAATTTCATCCCTTCACAGTGGCCCTCTAGGCTCATCATTGACAGCCTCCCACTGCCAAAAATGTCTCACATGCCGGTTCCCTACATGTGATGGTGCACCTACCAGGTTGCCTAAAATATATCTAAACGGAAGAACAAAAATGTAGTATATTGCAACTTACCAGTATTGGGTTTTGATTTCTGCCTACATTTTTTACAGGCTGCAATATATTTCATTTTGTGTCCTTGGGTTTTGATACACTTTAAAATGACATCAGAGTATGTGAGGCCCAATGTGCTCCAAAGGAGCAATGGACCAATCACCCCTATTCCTCCACCACTGCGAATTACACTTTAAGTAGTAAAGCAATGCGAGCTTCCATATTGCTTAGGAGCCAATAGGTGATTTAAGCCACTGGGTAAAACATGAACAAGATAATAGACTTATAGGACATAAGGGTGCATTTATATGTGCCTCTCAGATAGAAGAGAGACCCTTTGGCAGTGAGTTCAATTAGAAACCCCTGTTGACCACATTTAGCCTTGAAGTGTGTGTACATGCTTAAATACATACACACAAGTCAGTTTAAAGTCTAAATAAAGATATTTGTACAAATTCCAGTGCTGTGTTGGGAGTTCCATGTCCATGTAGACAAGCGCTACTCTCCTGACTGTCATAGTGGGGAATTCCAGTATGTTCTATTACCTGTCTACCTCTCCAATATTTCACTATGCCGAGCAAGGATGATTGATTTATTGTTTTGTTAGTTAAATCTAATGAGAAACACATGAGAGACCAGTGTGTAAATAGTACTCCGAAGTACTAGCACAAATAAAACTCGATGTGGGAAAGCGCTAGCTTAACCATCATTTTATTTTGCATCAAAGTTGAATTTGGATACATATATGAAGAAAACCTCCTAAAATAATACACATGTGTGAATGGTTGTAAATGAAAATAGCACGAAAACAGTATTCCCCAGCCACAGTGCAACTTCAACCTCTATGCGTAGGCTTGGCAGATGCTGACTCTTATAAACGAACACAGTGATTGATGTGCATTTTTAGAATTTCCCTCTCCTACACCATGCTACTGATGCACTGTAAAACAATACAAGAGACCAGCGCAAGATCTGCACCTCTATTAATATATCAAATAAATGTATTCTGGGGCTCCCCACTGGAGTTTTATATCCATGTTACATGTATAATGATTGCTTTTCTTAGTTTTACATCTGACTTTGATAAATCAGCAATATTAATCATGCACATTTAAGCATTTTCCTATATTTAGAGCTCAACTCCAGGCACTAGATAGAAAAAAACCTAATGCCTAGTAGGTAAAGGGGGTACAAGAACAGGAGATATTATTTACCTTACCCTAACTCGTACAGTGAAGCGGGAGGGGAATCAGATGCCCTCTGTAAGGGTTTTATTTTGTGTTGTGCCCTGAGTTGGGCTTTATAGCATATTTGTAGAATATGAAGAGACACCGGCACTCCAATAGTGAATCAAATGCATCTGTTTATTGATGTATGTGTTGCATAGTGTGATACACTTCATGCCTGTGCATGTTGCATTAATGGTATCACACTATGCTGCTCATATGTCAATAAACAGACGTATTTGATTCACTATTGTAGTGTCGGGTCCTCTTCATATTCTGCTTGATATCTACTACGTTTGCCAGCTGCTGACTACTGCAGAACCCACCCTTATTTGTTGGGAAACGGCGGTTTCTGAGTGCGATGGGTTCATGGACTTTACGCTTATAGCATATTTGAACACAGTACCGTCCAGGTGACAACCATGCACGGGTGCTAGCAATCCATGCCAGCATGTGTGCTAGCCATACATAGTTTGAATTTCAGATGATTCCTGCTGAATCAGCTCAAATTCAATCTGTTGGTAGCCCTAATGATTTTCAATCCAAAAATCAAATGGGCCTTTTCATTTGATTATAACTGTCTTCTTATTGAAGCTTTTTACATGTCCTTCATTTTATATTGTTTTCATAAGCCGTGATTAGATTTAGTGTATGGGTTCAGCATATTAACTCTCTTTTCTTACTTATTTCTGTATGTTCGATGTTTTGACTATTTTTACACTTTGTATTTGGTTTTCTGTATTTTCAAAAAATGCTAATAAAAAAATATCTGATTTTAAAAAGGAATATCAAAGGGACCATTGACAAAAAATCTTCGCCAAAAGCTGACTGCATCCTGTTAGATATAGTCACCGTTCAGGTGTTCTGACGACAACAACAGGAGCATTGGCTAACAGGATACAATAGCCAGCAGGGTAGACTCCTCCATTCGCGTTGTTTAGCATGGATGGGGAAATGTATTGATTGCTCTTGTACAACTCATGGTGCTAAGGGGAGAAATCTTAACATATATGGTTAGCCTTACAATACAATTATGCAACTGGTAAAACACATCTGTCAATGTTTGAGCTGAGAACCAACCCTGGTATAAGTCAGCCTCTAAGGAAGCTACTGCTGCTATATCAAGCCAGATTAAGTCTTTATCATACAACCTCTACACATCAATGAGGATCCCACGGGTGGTGGTTGCTCACCAGCTGCAAAGTGCTCTGTGGGGGCAGGTACAGCTCTGCAGATTGGTATGATGCCAGATGATGCCTGCATAGTTTTTGCTCCAAGATCATTTGGCAGAGCCAATGGAGTTGTTGAAATGGATGGAGCCAACTGCTGCTCTAGATAAGAAGCATCATTGACATCAATGATTTTTATGTGCCCCTACATTTCTCTACTAACACCATTGGAAGAAATACCTTTTACATTGGTGGTCAGCAGGAAGAATTTTCCCACTCGAGGCTCAAGGTATTTTCATTGTTGTAATTACCCCTATATTGCAAGGATTGTCTGTTTGTTGCATGCATATTGTCAAGATTGCCTAGTTGCTTCCCATATATTGTAATGAGTTCTGGCTTGTTGGATGCAAAAATTCACAACTGCTCTTTTGTTGCCCACATTTGGTCATGTGTTTATTGCCCACATGTGGTAACAGTTGACTAATTGTTGCCCACTTTTTTTATACTGTGTGCAAAAGATTATTTCTTGGCATATTTTTTTTACTGGCAAGATTATATCTACATTACCAAAAATTGTTTTGATGCATAGAAGAAGGAGGTGTTAAAAAAATATCCAACCCCTTGTCATATATGCTAGGTACGCTACTGGGAGATCCCTAATGCAAGCATGGAGAGTTACTTCCATCTGTACTAGGCTTAGATCAAGAATGTCTCCACTTACAAGTTTCAGGGCTCTGTATGATCATTGAATTGATGCTGGCATGGCAACCTCATACCTCAATACCTTCTGGACACATTAGCTAGCCGCTGATATGGGTGCAAGCAAACACTACTATAAGAGCCACATATCAGTTCATTTTTATTAATCAGCATGACAGCAGGACCACATCCTGGGATATATCGCCCTGACCTTCATTACACCACTCACTTGACCACCATGGTGCAAAGCCACAATCCAGCTTCCGAGGATGCATATCAGTTTACAGCAGGATAGCACCACACAAAAGAATTAATCCAAATGTATCTTTATTTCATACAAATTAAAATTCAAAATATTAACAACCACTTACAAAGCCACCCACAACTTTGCCCCCGGTTATATCTCCAATCTCATTTCAAAGTATCACCCTAACCATCGCCTCCACTCCTTCCAAGACCTTCTGCTTTCTAGCTCCCTCCTCAACTCCTACCATGCTCACCTCCAGGAGTTCTCTGGAGTCTCTCCCATCCTTCGGAACTCCTTACCCCAGCCTTTCCATCTATCTCCTATTCTGTCTACCTTTAGGCAATCCCTAAAGCAGGGGTCTCAAAGTACCGGCCCGCGGGCTAACTCAGGCCCGCGAGCCGGTACTATGTGGCCCGCAACCGTGTGCCCGACTTGTGGGAGCAACTGCACGGTCTGCATCTGTGTAGGTTGCAGACCGTAGAGCTGCCCCTGTCAGCTCCAGCCAGAGCTCTGTCAGTTCTGAGCTCCCGCCGAATGATGGATGACCTGTCCAACTATCTCCCATTCTGACTGCCTTTAGGTGATCCCTTAAGACTTATCTCTTCAGGGAAGCCTATCCCACCTCAATCTAACCACTCAACCATCACTTTCTCAAACAAATTCATCCCCACACAGCTACCTCCTCATGTATCACTTGCGCCTCCCTTCGGATTGTAAGTCCTCAGGTGCAGGGCCCTCCTTACCATCTTGTCTTGAATTGTATTGTGATTGTAATGTCTTCCTTATATTGTAAAGCTCTGCACAAACTGTTGGCGCTATATAAATCCTGTATCATAATAATAATAATAATAATAATTAGTAAGGTCTGCACTAGACCTTACTAACAGGTCAATTCGTTTCGGAATTCGGATTCGGATGAAATTAGTTAGTGGAAATCCGTACAAAATTTAGTTTTGTTTTTGTTCGTTCGTTGCAGCAAAGTGACATTTAAGAGGGAAACAAAGTTTTTTTTGTTCTCAAATGTCACTTTGCTGCAAATGAAATTTCGTCCAAAAAATGAAAGTTCGACCAAAAAAACCGAATCGGAAATTCGGATTCGTTTGCATTCATTATACCTGTAATTCGGAAATATCCGAATTTCGATTCGGAACGAAACGAATCGCACATGTCTAATTGGAAGGGGGGTGTATTATGTGTGCGGGGGGATTGGAATGGGGGGGTCCCCTATATTCCAGGTGCGATTAGGGATTCCTGTGTCACAAGCTTGCGTTTTCTTGCAGCAGGAATCCCTAATCTTGCGTTTACATGCAGCAACTGTCACCCATTCAAGTTAATGATCAGGTGACAGCCGCTGCATGCACACGCCTGCATACCACACTACACACTATTGTGTATCCAGGGATAGTGATTGATTCCTAACTGCATTCCTAACTTTCACATATAATTACATGCGGTGTGCAGGCATTTACATGCAGCGGCTGTCACCCGATCATTAATTTGAATCGGTGACAGTTACCGCTTGTAACATGTGCATACACTAAAACTGGTACTGTATATAGTAGCGGCCCCCACGGAACTAAAAAATGTGTCCAGTGGCCCACAACCACTAGTGCCCTAAAGACTCATCTCTTCAGGGAAGCCTATTCTGCCTCAACCCAACTACTGAACTATTACTTTCTCAAACAATTCATCCCCACTCAGCTACCTTCTCGTGTATCACTTGCCCCTCCCTTTTAGATTGTAAGGTCTCACGGGCAGGGCCCTCCTTACCATCTTGTCTGGTATTGTAACTGTAATGTCCTCCTTATATTGTAAAGCGCTGCGCAAACTGCTGGTGTTATATGCATTCTGTATAATATTAATAATACTGTAAAGTTCATAGAATCAACACCTGCTTATATGTTTCAGCCATGCTGGGCCTTTATCATAGAGATGCTTTGGGCTCCGTTCACACCTAGGTTTTTTGTTGTTTTTTTTGCTTGTTTTGTAACACAAAGCTTCCCATTGAAGATTATGGGACCAAAAAGTGCTGTAATCTGCCAAAAAGTAGCTCCTGTACTTTTTCCAGCAACAGGCATTTTTCTTCTTGTGACAAAATGCTCAGGCGTGAACAGGGGCCATAGAAGGTAATGGGATACCTTGTCTTGAGCGTTTTGTCATACTGAAGAGATCTGTTCCTGGACAAGCGGCATCAGTATACGGCAGCCTCACCTGCACAGTTCCCAAGGCATGCAAACCACAGTTCTCCACAGAACTCTTCCACAATATTTTGCATTCTTGCCCAGCCTCCTGTTTCCATACAGATCATGTACATTTCCCGAGTCGTTAGTACTGGTGTCCATCAGATTTATTGATCTCCAGCCTGCTTTCCTATATTCAGTGTGTGTCGGGCAAACTGCCTGGAGTGTTCGGTTGACATGTTTCGCCCCTCTCACTATGGGGCTTCGTCAGAACGTCACCTTTGAAGTTCACAGAACACATTGAGATTGTTGTTCATAGTATATTGCTGCTTCTTGAGCAAAGTGACTGCATTAAGTTCTGATTCTTCCTAACGTATTCACTCCTTACTAGTTGTGAGCGTTCAGTGGTCTTCAGTCTTCAATTCCCAGAATCAAAACTCACTCTGGCTAACCAAAATCTATAAATCCTTCCGAGTATCCTTTAGTTAGTTGCTACAAACAGCTTATTGAGCAGTACAATACTCTGTATCAGACAGTATACTCAAACTCAATCTATTATTCCCTATATAATGACTTAGAAATGGAAATATGCCAAGTGTGAGCTGACTTCGAAGCCTTAACTATACTTGCATTGTTTTTTAAATTTGGCTGCAAACATTTTACAAATTTTTCAAACACAAAACTAAATTCACAAATAATTGGATGACATGCTCATCCGTTTTAACATATGGAAAAGAGGCAGCTGTTGTCACCTGAGACATGGTCTATAAGTCAAGAAGGAAACATGAGGTTCTATTTGACCTTTCTACAAAGGTTGAGGATGGTGCATAGTGGATGCCTGCATATCTGTGTTCCCTGAGAACCTACAATTCTATTAAGATGCTGGTTAATTTCTGCTGTGTTTGAAATAAGATCC
>NW_017306307.1:1637490-1646459 GCF_000935625.1 Nanorana parkeri
CCCCCCCCAGAAACGTATTTCTATCACTTATACATTATTTATAGCAAATACAGTTCCGCAACTGTGGCCTAGAGTCATGCAAGTCATAGGAAACACATCCACCTGCACCCCCATGATGTCATAATATGGTTTTGCTTAACCCCTTCCTCTGTCACCTTTATGGAGATGCACTCTCTTTTCTGAAGCTGCTATAAGTATTATTTTCTTGGAAAAGTCAGGCACGTGTATGTACTGCCATTACTACCTCTGGTTACTAAGTACACATACGTGTATCTTCCTTCCTTTCATGATAGTGACATGGAAAACTATGATGGGAACAAGAAATTTTAATACAAAGGGTGTTATTCACAAAGCTGCCAAAGGCAGCCGAGTGAATAACCCAGCCAAAGTGAAGTGAGCCAAACTCTGTTTGGCTATTCACTTCTGGCTTGTACAGCTGATTTCAGCCATACATCGGCTGCCTTCGATCAGCCGAACATGCTCTGCTCTGCATGTTCAGCTGAGCTAAAGTGCAGGAGGACTTCGACTCAGCCGATCCAGATGTTGGATCGGCTGAGCCGAAGCTCCGGCAGCTCACTCGCTGCTGTTCGACCCTATTCTCATAGGGGCCGAATGGCAGTAAATGAATAGCCGAATGCCGCCGAGCAGCATTCAGCTCGGCTATTCTGCTCGGTATCTCCAAGGTAGCAAGCAGAATAGAAAAAAAAGTTAAATGAAAAAAATATATATTTTAAAGAAAAGAAAGAAAACATTTAAATAATTTTTTAAATGCTGACCCTACGGCCCGCAAGAAACTCCCGCCACATAATGAACATCTGTGAGGTTAAGCACAGTGCCACCCATGGTTGTCACTATGAGCACCTATCTTATCTACACTGGTCATAACGCTGTATGGTGTGCAACAGGCACTTTCTACAATTTACACAGGGGCAAGACAGTACAACAGTGTAAGTAGTTGTTTGCCTACACTTATACAATTGAAGTAATAAAACTGTAACCTAAAAAAAATTATCAAATAAAACATCCATGTGTTAAACCAAGACAATGTTCTTTTGTGATGTCTCAGCATATATCTATTTACTATGATAATGGAATCTATTGTACGTATTAATGCAACGCTACTGCCACCTAGTGGACAAATTGCATATCTATTTTTAAACTATCTGAATTGTATAGATACAAAAAGGCACTCAGATCATACAGAATAGTCAAGATTAATATACAGTAAACTCTCTGTTATCTGGTATTCAACTAACCAGAAGTCTCATCTAACCAGAAAAAAAATCCCCTGTGTATGCACTGTTCTGCTGATCTGCGGCATGTATTATCCTGGAAATAATCATGTGTCTATTTGTCTTAATTTGTCTTAAGTGTGTCTATGTGTCTTCATTTGCTTTTGATTAATGCATTTCAATATTATTATGAAGTTAATACAGAGTTCATGTTATGATATGGTATAGTATGGGATATGGCATTGGTTAGACCTATTTTTAATAGTAACTCTCAAGCAACCAGAAACTACATTTATCCAGAATCTACTGATCCCCGTGGATGCCGGATAATGGGGAGTTTACTGTATTATTTATTTAAAGTAATATAAAAATTACTCACAATTATGATCAATATTTAAGCTTCACATCCACTCATCGGGAATGAAATTGCTGTACCTTATACTAAATATTACAGGAAGGTCTCAAAACAAACACTAAAAAACATGCTAAAGAAATATTGCTAACATTGGGTGTGTGTCCTCTGCTGACATGTTTCATGGTCAACGTGACCTTCCTCAGAGCTGCTGTTAATGGCAGCATACCTTGGAACTGACTTGTAATTAAGTATAAGGTACAGCATCTCCGTTCCCTATGAGTGGATTCGAAGCTTACATATTGATCACAATTAATTGCATTTTTTTGTCACTGTTAATAAATGTTATAGTGATTTTCAATATTCCACTCCGTGTGTGTGTTTGTGTGCGTTTCTTTTTTTTTTTCGTGTGTGTTTTTTTTTTTAATCTAATGCTGGCTTGGCTCAAAAGGTAAGGATGAGTATCAACAAACATGCAATCTTCCTGATTGCAGAGTTGTGCAAACAGGGTGCCTAGAAAACAATTGCCTATGAAGTAGGCATTCACCAGTAAGGCTGAGTTTAGGAAAAAAGACAAAAGTTAGGGCATAAGTATTAAGGAGATGTTTTAGGGTTTAATCTAAATCTAAAACCTAACTATGTGAAACTAACCACTAAACATGTTTTTATCATTTAGAAAATACTTTATTTACCTTTCCTTTGCATCTTAGCACTGCTAATCTGCTGCAGCCTATTTGCCACCACTCTAGACGCAGCTTCATGGCATTTCTCAGGGTATGTTTCATGCGCATCACGGTGCACAGGGGTGTAGTAGTTAGCACTTCTGCCTTGCAGTGCTGGGGTCCCTGGAATGAATCCCAGTCAGGTTACCATCTACAAGGAGTTTGCATGCTCTCCCTGTACTTGTGTGGGTTTCCTCCGGGTACACCGATTTCCTCCCACACTCCAAAGACACGCTGGAAGGTTAATTGTCTCCTGTCTAAATTGGCCCTTGCATGCATGTGAGAGAGGGACTTTAGATTGTAAGCTCCTTGAGGGCAGAAACTGATGGGAATGTGCAGTATGTAAAGCGCTGTGTAAATTGTTGGCGCTATATAAATACCTGTAATAAAAAAATATTTATGGTGACAATGCAGGAACAAGTCTGTGCAATGTGTGTTGGCATGGCCACTTATAGTTTCCACAAAGAAACAGAAATAGAAAAAATTGCTTTTTCAAATACATTAGCATATTGAAGTGATCCTGTCACTCAGGAGTCACCTATGCACAATGCCAAGGCTGTAAAAAAATAGGCTCTATACTTACCTTTCCAGTGTTCTGTGTGTTATAACACTGCTACATTAACTAGCTATCCGTGCTGAAAGCACCATGTAAACAATAAACCATACCAGACCACTGGTGCCAAAAGCTAAAAGTATTGCTTGTGCTCTCCCCTCCTGTAAGCATGCCCTTTTGTTTGACTGGCAGCAATGTGCAAAGTAATAGAGTGCAGAATGGTCAAGAATGCTGCCCCTCCCAATCTGAGTGCTGCTGCTGTCAACTGTGGAAGCAGAGGGCAGATAACTAGTCACCAGTATTTTCTGTGGTCCCCCTGCAGCTGATCTTTCCCTATTACTGGCTTACCATGCCTTGTTCTGCACTGCGTCTCTGCATAGAGGTGGCTATTTTGGTAGAGGCAGGGTTTTGTGCGTCTCTGTAAAGAGGTAGCCATTTTGGTAGAGGCAGGGTTTTGCTTCCTCAAGTCGGATCCTCCAGCAAGAAGAACAGTGGTCAGCCCACTAGTGACATCACCAAATCTCACTCCAAATCTCCTGAGACTAGCAGTTAGAGGAAGCAGTGTCTTTCTTCTCACACTGAAGATATAAAGCTATGAGGCTGCAGGTATAAGAGTGCCTAGGCACACATTTTTCAGGAGGAATTCAAGACAAAAGTAAATATTGCATGGCACTGTTTAGGCACAAATACAATGTCTAGATGTTCCCCATAACGTATCAAATCTTCACTTTTGAGTTCAGTTCCAGTTTAAGAAAGATTGAGATACTTAGGCCCCTTCCACACTGGCTGGCCAGGAGGGGATACGTGCAGAGATCCCCTCCTGATCTGAGCGGTACAGATCAGATGCCATTGATGTGACATCCGTGTCCGTCCAGTTTTTCCTCCATCTTGCGATGGAGGAAAAAAATGAAATGACTGGACCCCATGTCAGTCTATGGGGAATCAGCGGTAAATAGACATGTGTCCGTTTACATTAGATTACCCCCAATCCGGCATGATCAGGTCTGTCAAAATAGAACACTGTTATGTTTGTTTATCCAGACCTGGACAGAGTTGGGGGTAACTGGGTGTGAAAGGATGTCTGTCCATTTACAGACGGTTGCCCATAGACTAGCATTGGGCACTAGATTGGGTCCACCTGAAAAACTGACAGGCATACCCCCAATTTTAAATGGAACTGGAGTAGGGCCCCTCTCACATGGGCAGTATAATTTGGTCTAATCAGGCTGTCCGTGTGAGAGGGGCCATACTCTAGTTCCATGTAAAATTAGTTTTTATAAGAAATACATAACTGGATCACATTTAATATTTTTTATATACAGCCTTCTTTCTTTCTGTTTATAGTAGAAATTATTTCATAATATGTTGGCCATCCCAATTATCAAATATACTAACAGTAACATATTCTGCAAATCAGCATTTCTTCCAGCTCTCACCACATCAGTCATCATTTTTCTCATCTTCCAAACAGCTGCATATGTCTGGCGAATGTTTTTGGGGATCCCTGTTGAAAATAGCATTTGGAGGTTTACAAGGCATTAAAGCTTAGATCGCATATTGTCTGACACCACAAAACATCTGGAATGGAATAGCGGGGAAAAGGGGATTTCTCATAGTGAATAATGATGGTAAACAAGCTTTAAAAAAAATACAATTGGAAAACTGGCAAATATTACAAGAAAACTCTAGAGAATAATTTTGTTTTGCCCTTTATTTAACTGTCCTTATAAATTATTTGTATTTTTCATTTATGCTAACACAGGAACAATGTTGCAATATCTGTATAGCTTCAACATGACATTTTCAGTATGGCAGATGTGCATGGGTATTTACAGATTAGGAAACAAGTGAGTTTAGAGTTATTCGGGGCCAATGCGAAGTGCTGAAGAGGATGGTTGTGTCCTCTCTGAACTTTGTGCCTGATACAGCAATAGCCAGCAGTTTACTAAACTCCCCAGACAATGACACTGGGAAATTGCTCCCATGCTCTAAGGGATGACCAAGAAAAAGAGAAAACAAGCTGCACCAACTTTACATCCTGCAAATCATAATTTGCTGGATCTATTCAATACACTTCGCAGACCAGGAACTTCCAGGTACATTCCAATCATGATTTCTTTGGTGGCCAGCCTGAAGGGAATAAAATACCATCTACAACTGCCGATCTTTTGGTTTTCATGCAGAAAATGCTACAGTGACCATTGTAACAGACAGATTTGAGTCATTTAGAAAAGAACTGCTGATCACAACATACACAAAAATATTTACAATGTCCCCACTCCACTGCAGTGAATGAACTATAGGACCTATGAAACTTGTCGTGCTGCTGCATAGCTTCAACATTACATTTTCTGTTCGAATTAAGTGGTCTGAATGTCCTATTCCATACCGGCATAACACTGCCTTGCAACTATCAAAAAAGGCTACTTTAGGTTATAGTAATGTATAATGTATTGTAATGTCTATACAGTATATGTTATTTTATATAGATATAAAATGTTCCCCAAATATTATACACTGCCTGGCCCAAAAAAAAAGTCACCACCCGGATTTAGCTAAGCACATAGGTAAGCTATAGGGGCTGCTTCAGTTGGTCAGGCCTAGGATCAGCAGCATTATGTGCCCAAAATATTATGTTAGCTGCCTCTCTGAATATACTGATTGACCAGGTTCTTCCATCAATGGTTTTTTCTTCCCTGATGGCACAGGTATATTCCAAGATGACAATGCCAGGATTCATGTGGCTCAAATTGTGAAAGAGTGGCTTCATCTGGCTCAAATTGTGAAACATAGGTTTCACACATGGATTGGCCACCACCAGACCTTAACCCCATTGAGAATCTTTGAGATGTGTTGGAGAAGACTTTATGCAGTGTGCCAACTCTCTCATCATCATTACAAGATACTATGCTGCATTAAAATAGGGATTTTATCGAGGGATAAACCATAATTTTACCACTTTATAAATTGCTAGTTTGGCCTCACCTTTAGTTTTGATCACCAACCCTCAGGAAAGACATCCACGAAAGAGAGTTAAGTTAAGAGAAGGGTGCTTAAGAGGGAACTTAATTGCAATTTTCTAAATCATTAATCTGGACCACAATATTTAGAATAAGATGTTTACACCAAGAACTGTATTGATGACATGAGGGCACAACAAGAGGTTTAATTTGAGACTGCGTAAGGGTGTTTTTACTTTGACAGTAGTAAAAATGTGAAACTGCGTTCCACAGTCAGATAGCAATTATAAATTCAAGAAACTTTTAGATGAGTTTCTTAGTTCACTAAATATACAAGGGTATGGGAATTAATACAGCCAAGTCTACCCAGATACACACACACACACACACACAATCACATACATAAGTTGAATTTAATGAACCTCCTTCTTTATGCAACCTTACCTACTATGTACTATGTAAAAGATCTTGGTCAAAAATTAGTGAAACTCTGGACGGAAATAAATGTTGTAGCATTGCATAAGGTTATGGAAATGATGCCACGACGAATATGGGCCATAATCAAAGCTGAAGGCGTTCCAATGAAATATATTAGTGTGACTTTTTTTTTCTCTAGAGAACACAATTTATTAAGAACTAATGCCCATACTTGTCATGTAAGAAATACTCTAGATTCTAATACTGGGTCAAGCAAAACACAGAGGTGGTATGATTATTTTAATACAGGAAAACATATTTTTACATCAGGCCACAATGGAGGATAAATTATCTTATTATTCCAGGTATCTAATTAGGGTAACATTTGGCAACTCTTTTGGTGCCAGGACGTTTTTTAATCCCACTCTAGATAAGGTGAATCTGGTAATGAAAGATTGACACAGAATTTTTCCATCACAACTCTTTGGATCTCATTGCATAGCTGCCTCATGGAGAGAGGTACAGTACATGGCAGTTCTAGAGGTACTAGTTACATCATTCTATATTTCTATGGAAATTGATGCCATTCTAGTGAACACTTAGGGGGTGATTTACTAACCTAAACACACACACACACCAGGTGTGTGTGATTTTCACACAGCAAAACGTATTTATCAACCAAAAAGTCTCTAAAAGCATATTTCCACTAATGCCATATATGGAAAAATCATGCACATGATGCATATATAATGCTGCTTCACAGTTTAGACAAAAATGGTTAGCTCATGCATTTACATTCCTGCATTCATCAACGCAAGCAACATAACATAGAGCTCATTTACACCACATTACCTTGCAATTCATTGCAGGGCTTTGCACAACACACCTGCTGGGTGTGTACACACTACAAAGGTGTTTCGATTCCTCCCATAGATCATGCTGGGAGGGAACACACTACAGAGGTGTATACACGTTCGTGGTGTGTTTAAAAGGTTAGTAAATCAACCCCTTATTGTCTACCTAAATTATTATATGCTCCGCACATCTCAAACTCCTAGTCAAATAATGACATCATTGTGTAAGTATTCCATTTACTCGCAGGCAGCCAACCACAACATCGAGTTAATGAGGCACTTCTCACTAACCCTGAGATCAAAATCAAATTCAAATAACTTCACACAAACCTTTGCCACAAATATCACATTAAACCCCAAACGTTATGTATGCTGACTCACATGCAAAGCTTTTATAGGAGAGTTCCTAATCCAATGTGCAATTTACCAAAATTAAAAAATGCTCTGAAATTCAAAGCAACCCAGAACATAAGTTATAAAGACCCAAGCTTGCAAATCAGCAGTCTCTGTCCACCTGCCTAATGAAACAAATTAAAGACTTAAAACTACAGCTACATGCAGTCGTGTGAAATAAAACTGAAAGAGCCCTGTGATGGATGAAAGGCAAATCTTACTATCAGGCCAATAAACCAGACAAACAGTTCGCTATTAAACTTCAAGCACAAAAAGAGGATTAATTCAGTTTACCAACTCCTAACCGCATCCAGGCAAGTCACATCTGACTCCAACAAACTCTACAAAACCTTTCAAGTCTATTACAAAAATGATCTAATACTAAAAACTTGACCAGATAAAAGGATTCTTAGTATAAACAGCTAAAGTTTACACAGCTCCTTACCCTTTACAGCTTTACAGCTAGTTGTTATAAAAAGTGCCATCCTTTTTTTTCTTTCTGTATGAAAAACTAGCTTCACACACAGGCAAATTAGTTTCTTGACAATTACTTCAAGCAACAATAGCAGTAATCCCAAATCCAAACAGGAACCTTAAAATCCCCATAACTACCAAACCATTTCCTTTCTCAATTTGGACTTACATTTTCTATAATTTTTCTAGTTTTTCACCTAAATAAATAATTTAAATCCCTAGTATACAAACATTGATTCTAGCCTTATATAGAAAAAGTGTTTGATGGACTCTTTTGGTCCTATGTGATTGCAACCATACATACATTTGCAATACAGGGTCATTTTATAAATACTTTAAAGTTTCCGTACTCAGCAAACCAATCTTAGTACACTTTAAAAGTTCAATTATATTCCACTTAATGTCAATTGTTTATGAAGATAAAGAATACTGACACTTTATCCTTTAGTTTATCCTTTTGTCAGGTCAGGAGATATCCACAAACATCAAAATTAATCTCCACATTTAACTGAAATGATAAATGTCCCCATAATTCTAGATGTATTTTGCATTATTATAATTTGGAGGTTGCCATATACTATCTGGATGCACAAATTGTCTAGTTAAAGTAACACTAAACTCAGGAGTTAAATCTTAAACATGCATTCATGTACCTTAACTAATAGCAAAAATGTATTTTATTTGTGTATCACTCAGCTATAGATCCTCAAATCATCTCTGAATTGGAGCTGACACTGTCCTTCCTTCTGGAGGGTGGCTACGTTTATTCCCCATGGTCCCTGCGTGTGTTGTAGAGTAGGCACCACTACAAACTCACTCCCGTGCTGAACTGTAATCTCATGTTTATCTTACACATTTGTATTGAGATTGTAGTCCATCACAAGAGTGAGCTTGGACCGGTGACTACTTTACAACACACACAGGGACCATAGGGAATAAAAGTAGCCACCCTCCAGAAGGAAGGACAGTGTCAGTACCAATTCAGAGATGATTTGAGGATCTACAGCCGAGC
>NW_017306307.1:1646500-1650340 GCF_000935625.1 Nanorana parkeri
GTTCAGCTTCCTCAAAGTATAAGATTTCATCTAGCAGACACACCAAGGTTTGAAAAAAAATATACCGGCCATATCATTCCTAAACCAATCCTTTACCCTGAGCAATACCAATTTTGTTGTTCAACACCATATGGATAAAAACCATGTTTTCAAAAGACTTATAATTGGTACAAAATTCACACAAACCACTTAGTATACACCTATTGGGATTTTTTTTTACCAAAAATATTTAGCAGAATACATTTTGGCCTAATTTTAGGAAGAAATGTTATTTTATTTGATATTTTGTATCAAACAACAGACTCCTGAAGTATATCACCCCAAGTGTTCCTATAGGGCAGACCTGGGCATGTGCTGCTATGACAGCCATAAACTGTACATTATTACTGAAAGGAGGGAACCCCCCAACACCACCACCACCATGTGGAGAATCTAAACCTTTTTAATGCCTTGTTTGGAAAAAAAAAATATATATATAACTGGTCGGTGGTATTCTGCATTGTGCTACTGTATTATATAGCGGCACACTGCAGAACACCACCAGCTATAGAGAAACAACAAATCTCAGCAATAATACATTAAACAGCCTGTATAATGTACTATTGCTGGGCTTTGGTGTTCCTCTATAACTGGTCAGTGGTAATCTGTATTGTGCCGTATAATCATTATACTGTACAGCGCAATGGAGAATAACACCAGCTATAGAGGAATACATCAGATCCCAGCAATAATACATTATATACAGCGTAATGAAGAATACCAGCAGCTACAGAGGACTACAAATCCGAGCAATAATAAATTATACGGCGCAATGAAGAATACCAGCAGCTACAGAGGCCTACAAATCCCAGCAATAGTACATTATATACAGTGTAATGAAGAATACCAGCAGCTACAGAGGACTACAAATCCGAGCAATAATAAATTATACAGCAATGCAGAATAACGCCAGCTGCAGATGACTACAAATCCCAGCAATAGCACATTATAGTATAATGTACTATTGCTGCGATTTGCTGTATTCCTCTATAGCTGCTGGTATTCTGCATTGCGCCGCTGTATAATGTACTATATTGCACACCACACTTTTTTTTCTACTTCCACCGCCCCAAGCTTGCTCCCGTGATCAACTACAATCTCAATACAAACTAGTAGTCCATCACTGGAGCCTTTTTTTTAATGTAAACAACACACGGCTGTCTTAGCGCAATCCACTCGGCGCGACTAGGTTGCAATTAGAAAATAATGGCACACCTACAGCGCGATCGGTGCACGCCTAGGCGACTACTGACCGGGCGGAATCGTGCACGATTGACGTGCGGTGATGTCTCGTCTAGGTTTGCACAGACCGTTAGGAACACACTAGACTTGGGACATAGGAAAGCACTAGACTCTGGAATAGTGTCAGTTTAACTCCAATCAGCATGCAAAAATATTTTTGATATGGACTAACATTGAGTAGGACCTCCTACACACAACTAATCTCCTTGGCTAACTATGTCCCATATTATTCAGTGAAGATAATCCCCCCGTCCCCATCCATTTCCATTAAATTTACCTCTAGAGAAAAGTATGTTTTAAACACTCATACTAAGAATAACTAATAGCTTTTCAAATCTCAGAGCTAACAAGAGAACTATGGCCTCCTGCTAAAAAAAACATTGTGCTGAAGCATTTAATAAGAAGTGACGCTGAGCTTACAGTTTTCCCTTAGTCTTCTTGCAAAGTCTCACAAATCCCTGTTGGTTCTGCCAGTGAAGTCCACCTCATGCAGCGTCCTGTGATGTAATAACAACACTTCTGCACTGCTCCTGATTTCAGAGCAGCATTGTCACCCTCATGTTGGCAGTGCTTGCTTGCACTAGAGTGAGATGAGGGGGAACATTTACCAATTCTGTTGCATGGTAAAGCACAGCTAAACAGGAGCAGCGAGACAAATCATGCAACAGATTTCCTACAAGGTTACAGCTTGAGTCATACATTCCTCCACCAGCTGCTCTAAAGTAGCACTGCAACAGAATAAAACTTGACCCGACCACTTCTTAATTATGCATCTGTTTGGAGTGAACTTTTGTCCCATCTTCAGTAATAAATCTGTCTTAAGACTTTGTATATTGTCGCACTTGGCTGCCCAGGAATATAGAAGCACAAGTCTGTAAAAATGCCACAGGAACTTCGCTGAAGCAGTGGCAGCCTAATTTGCAACTAATTGTGCCAGTAATTTTCTTGATAAATGTCCAGCTTTGCAAGAGCTACTTGCAAAGGGGGACATTTTAGAGCTACTTATAAGGCAGTAATGTCTACAAGATTAGTGGTGCTTTGCATTACTAAGTTGGGACAGTTCTTCTGAATATACTGCTACTAAGATCGCTTTAATTGGACAACTAACCAAGTGTGAAGGCATATCCATACCTAAAGAGTGATCCCTTTGTTACTTTCCAGTAATGATTTACGGTATTTGTGCTCCAAAAAGCCTATCCCAATTGGATATTCTCTTATTGAGCTGAGTATGTGTGCCAAACAGCATCCTTGGAGCATGTAATGAAAAGAAATGGATGGTGTGTGGAGTGTGTTGCTGCTCTGTGTCCACAGGAGTGAAGTTGTGGGTGCCGGATCTCACATCCACTGTTCCACTGCCCAGGTGATGTGGGAAGGATATTCCCTTTGTCTGGTAACTTAAGGGCAGCTGAAAGAATTACTCACTGGGTGTACACAGTTGCTAGGCTTGGGGTTGGAGCTCCCCCTGTGACTACACCTATAATAGAGTATGAGTCCTGTGTTCTAATTTCAGGTCTCAGACCCCTTAGAACTCAACAAAGTGTAATGGTGCCCTAAAGAGTTGATGTCTGTCTCTACTGTATCATTTTACAAGTATAGGTTTTGAGCAACCATTCAAATGTAAAAACAGTTACTTCCTGTTTATCCGATACAAGTTTTTGAGATTTTGAGAAAAATAGTACTAGTGCTGACTTTCCTGGTTTTCTCCTTGTCCCCTCTTTTTTTTGTTGTGACTCAAAAAAAATTTTGTGGTCTGCTCCAATTTTGTGGTCTGCTGCAAGTATAGTAAACCGTGTGCACTAAAAAAGGCAGGATAAATATATATATATATATAGAATGAATATAAAATCTGGCTCTAGAGTGAATAAAAGATGTATTTGTGGATCACAACAATAAAATATATATCTATATAGATATATATAATCATGAGATAGGAGAGCCACACCTGCAATGTGTTTGCCGACAACTAAGGTATCCAAATGCCTTCAAATAAAAGAAAGTGTCCAAAGGGTGGCAGCACTTTTAAAGATTTATTTTACCAAATTTACAGAAGTATTGCCACAGTTTCAGACATAATGTATCTGCCCTTCCTCAGGCAAGAAAACACATCTAACTACAATCTGTATCTGTACCTCAAGATCAGTAATCAGTAGTAGACATGTGCACCAGCAAAAAATTTGTTTAGTTTCGTTTCGTTTTGATTCGGATTTTGCATTATTAAATTCGGGTCCAAAATTTAATTCGTTTCAGGATTCGGACGAAATTCGTTATTGGTAGTCTGGTCGAAATTTTGTTTAATTTTAATTTTGTTCATTCGTGGCAGCAAGGTGACATTTGAGAGATGAAAAAAAAAAGCGTAAGGTTCCCCCCTTTAGGTCTGGTAGGAATCTTAGGAGGGACCTCCCCCCAAGTTAAAACAAAAAAAAAGTGCGTGAGGTTCCCCCCAAAATCCTTACCAGACCCGTTAGGTCTGGTAGGAATTTTAAGGGGGAACCCCAGCCCCCAAAAGTGGGGGGGGGGGAAACGTGGGGGCACGCCTAACAGTCCTACCATACCCTTGAC
>NW_017306307.1:1650826-1710309 GCF_000935625.1 Nanorana parkeri
GACAGGGTCCTCTGCCCCCCAAACCGACCCGGTGGTTGTGGGGGTCTGCGGGCAAGGGGGCTTATTTGCATCGGGGTACCCCTTTAAATAAGGGGGCACCCAGATGCCGCCCCCCCCCCTTGTGAATGAGTAAGGGGTACTTGTACCCCTACCCATTCATTAAAGGGTTAAATCAAATAGTTGGTAAAAAGTCCAGACTTTTTTTTTAGCATGTCATTTTTATTGAATTTATAATGAATACAGAACTAAAGCGTACAAAAATAAAATAAGAGGGTACAGTATCATAATAATGGAGGTACATACACAGCGTGTGTTAGGGAAGGAACGAAGTCCCCCTGTTTGCTGGATTGGAACCCAATAGCAGGGAACAATCCCAGAAGGAGAGTCCAGGCTGAGGTACAAGAAAGGATAATCCAAAATGCGTTGTCAGAGTACAGTCCGGGTCGAGGCAGGCAGCGAGTATCATAAACGGTGAGGCAAGCCAGGGGTCGATAACCAGGAGATCCGAATAGCAGGGAAGGGAGGCAGGAAACAGGAAACAGGAAATGAGGCGTTGTAGCTGCTTAGGGAATGGCAGAATAACTCAGCAACAAGTCTTGGCTCTGGCTGGAATTTAAACCCAGCAGGGGCCAGCGACGCCCCTGTTGTCTGGGCAACAGGAAGCCACAGGTCCCTGCGAACCAATGGGACGGCTGGGAGAGAAGGAGTGTTTGCAAGGCCCTCCCCGGCAATGACCAGCACCCGAAGCAGCTAAGAAGCCACGGCATTGCCACATGCGCACGTCACGCACGCATGTCATGCATGCACTCATGTGCACACATGCAGCACGCCGCCGGGCCCCAATTCACCCCAAGAAGGACCCTATGATCTCCGTCGCACCCGCCGGACCCCAGGTAAGAGGGCACCCCTGGTCCCACGACAGCGTGGAGTAATTATTCAGTTTTGTATATAGATGCAGAACTTTTAAGAATACACGAGTCAGTGTGATTAGTTTAGTGTACATCTCTTTCCCATGCATGTAGTTATATTATTAAGCGTAGGATTCAAGACCACCTCTCAAGAACAGAATAAAACATAAAGAAATGAAGTTAAGATCACTACCTGGAGTACAAAAAAGCATGAGAAGTAATATTGCCAATACCTGCATCAGCAGAAAATCGAACAAGTGTTTAAGAGGGCACCAAAGGTATGAATCACACTAATGGTAACCCAGAGACCCTTCTGGGCGGGTCTAGAGTACATCTAGGGCTCCCAAGGTATGTGAGAGTTTGGCATTGAGGTACCATGATGATGTTTGGAAACCCGACATGATGTCGCAAAGCTGGTCGGGGGAGAGTGTCTCAATGAGGAAGGGGGACCACGTGGAGAAGAAATGATCTATACGCCTCTCCTCATTATGTGTGTCAGCCTTGTCCAGGAGCATAAGCTTACGGAGGGTGTTTTGCAAGTCCTCTATCGTGGGGGCTGTTGGTAGGAGCCATTTAGTGAGAGTGTTTTTTTTAGAGGCTAGTATGCAAAGATGTTCCCATCGCGAGATGGGATAGTCCAGACTTTTGATAAAATCCTTTAATTGAAAAAAAAACAAAGAGACAATTTTTGACTATTCCTTTAATTAAAAAAAAAATGGCCAAGGGCACGTGGCCTTGCCGGGCCAGTGCTCGGATCAAGTGTCTGGTAAGAATGTTAGGTCTGGTAGGGATTTTGGGGGGAACCCCACGCACTTTTATTTGTGTTTTAACTTGGGGGAGGGTTCCTCCTAACATTCCTACCAGACCTAAAGGGTCTGGTATGAATTTTCATCTTCTGCAGACTGTATATATATATAAATGTTCTAATGTCACTTCACTTTGCTGCAACTAAATTTCGTCCAATAAACGAAATTTCGACCGGACTACCGGTCTAATCAGTAGAGATAATTCTGTTTTCTCACATTGAATATGTTCCAATGTTAGTGAAATCAAGTGAATACTTGATAATTATTTGGATGAAATGTATTTTAAAATCCTAATTTTGTGCAAACAGAGTAAGCATGAACCCTCAAACACAAGGGATAAATTGAAGTCTATGGTATTCAGCAAGAGTAATTTCATGTAATTGTAACGTTTTTCCAACTTACGATCCGTGAGAATGCTTTTCCAACTTATGGGAAAGCTGTGCTGACAATGTAGATGCTGGGAAATCTCTGGGTCCTGCAACACTTCCGAAACTCTGAGTATGAGAACAACCCAATCACAATGTGAACCTGTAAGGAGCCAACTGTGAATAGGTTGTTCTGCTACTCTGAAGAGGACACGACTCGGATCTTCAAAAGTGTTGTGGGATCCAGAGATTTTATAGTATCTGGGTATCTTTTGCAAAATGAATTTTTACTTTGTCTCACCTCATTCACTTACGTAAGTGAAAATTCAGTTTAAAAGTAATCAGTCCTTCTAGTAAATCAGTCCCAATATGTCACAAAGTTGCCTGGGATTGTGCAGATCTCTCTCTACCGAAGAACCTTCAACTCAAGTCACAGACTCATTTGTTGAGATGTGGTTCTACAAATAATACAGTACCTCTTCTGACAGGTACTGATGCATCAATCATTTTTTTTTTTTAAACTGTGCCCTCTGTTATTAAAAGCAGTCCTTGAACCACTGTAAAGGGACTTTCCTTAGGAATCTGAGTGAGAATGAGATCATAGCATAGTTTTCCTCCTGCACTTCCTGGTTGCTGGAAAGTGATGACACGTTTCACAAATGAAATGTTCATATTAATGAGGGGGATTAATTGAATTCACGCAAACAATTTTTTTCTTATACATTCTATTGTTCTCCTTGCATATGTTTTTTATTATTTTAGCTTAGCACATTATGTTTTCTTTGCTGTCTTCCAAGTAAATATTTCTCTCCTTGTATATTTTTTGTGATGATGGCTTTTATTCATTTACACTAGATCTTGTCTCTTTCGACAGTTGTTTTATTGAAACACTAGAGGGAGTAAGAACACAAGTAATGGTAGACAATTCTCACCTCTGCCTATTGAATCTAGACGTATCTTAAAGCGGACCTTTACACTCAAACACCAAAATCTACCAGTGTATCCATCTACTAATGCTGAGTAATAATAACCTAATCATGCCAGGTGCAAAATGCTGTCATTTGTGATGTACTTACACTTGCAGAGCATTCACTTCCTGCTTTTAAAGTGCAAAAAATACCCTCACTGAAGATGATTAATCCGCCCATATCATACACTCGCTTAGTACATCCTAGACAAACTAAACTAACACTATCTCAGACTTACAATATCCTTAGGGAACATGACACCACCACTATACAACCAGTCCCTAACAACATAGCGAAATGGGCTTCTTTCCTCAATCTTCCCCCAGAAGAAACACACGAAGCGCTTCTTACAGGATGGCACCGGGTACGTAAAACTACACCATGTGAAGTCTGGAGGGAAATACAATTTAAGCTAATACACAGAGCTGCACATCTACTCGATATAACACATCTTTTCTGGACCTGCCCAAAAATTGATACCTTTTGGAATCAAACACTGGCCTATATGGGCTCCATCACGAACATCAAACGAGATGTCCACCCTCTATTATGCCTATTCCACTACCTTCCTAACACATTTCCCACACATAAACTCCCCCTGAGAAGCTGGGAACACCTGTGCCTACTGGGAGCCAAAAAATGCATATTGCAAAACTGGTTACTCAATGAACCGCCACATCTCTCTAATCTGAAAAGTATACTTTTTAAATTTTTCTCTATGGATTTGTTAGATGAGTCTACCGGTCCTTCCGACAGTACTCTAAATATGTCCGGTTGGGATGACTTCATTAACCGGGACATTTCCGTACATCATAAGGCCGCCTTACAATCATTCATTTTAAACAATACAGGCTACGATATGCCTTGTTAGCCAGCCAAGACCACTAAGACATATCCGCAATCACCCCACATACGAATATCCCTAGTCTAAGACCGAATACAGACATAATTCACTTTCATCTACCAGCCCTTTCACCACCACAAAGAAGCCTAACAAGTCCCCAACACTCACTGTGAGAACATCCAAGAACCCTTGATGTGTGTTTTCTTCTTCTTAGTTTTTCTAATTACTTAAAACCTCCCTGGCGGTATGATTATTCAGGATTTTAGGTACCAAAAGCGGTACATTGTTTTTCAAGCAAATTATTAACCAGATAGTCGATTTTGACACTAACCATTTCAGGTTTTTTACTGAATTTTCAGCAAAGTAAAGATGGTCAGTTTTGCTCATTCCCTTCTCCTGATTTTCTTCTCTGAGACAGTGGGAGAATCAGTGCTGAGCCTATTCAATATAAACATCTGACCATCCACATAACTGCCAACTTTCCCTCATTTGGAGATACTGACCCCCTTTAGGAAACTAATCCCTCTGTCCCTCATTCCTTCTTTAGTTGTTCCTCTGTTTCTCTCATCTCAGAAGGTTGGGAGGTATGCATGCATACAATGAGGGGATATCAGAAGGATCTCATTAATTCAATATGACATTGACAGCCTGGGGCAGATTCTGGACAAGGCGCCTTACTGCTTTTCTGCATTTTTGTCTACATAGAGGTCCATTGACTGCCTGTACTATCTGGCAGGGGTTACTAGCTCACAGGACTGACTGAACAGATTAGCATATCCTTGAGCAGATAAAAGAGTTTGCACATATGCATTTCAACTTCACAGTTAGCTGTGTGCTGTTTGGCTTTAATCTTGGGATGTTGTTAATTGTTCCCCTTACAATACTGCATTTAAAAACTAAGCAACTGTTATATTTTGAAATGGTGTGTTGCAACCACAAGCTCCGTGGCTATTTCAGACCCAAATGAATGAGAATCTTTCCTGCACATGTGTCAAGTTCACACAGCTCACAAATGAAATACATATTGCAGGATTTCTCACAGTGAAATGAGGATGAGGTTATTGCTTCCTGGGATAAGGGAAAGAAGACCAACTCTGTGCTGTGTAACAACTTTCAGTTGTCAGTGATAATTTGAAGTGTATGCATAGCCGCAATATTTTATTTGAGTTGCATAGAGCAGGGAAGGGTTAAAACCATATCAATCCGTTTTCTACTGTGTCTCCTGTAACAGGAAGTAAATAGGAATTTCACTTATGAAAAATTGTCACAGGTACAGGTGTCCAGAGCTGCTTTATCCAATGGGCAAAGTGGGCAATCGCTGATGAGTCAAAATGTGAAATATTTGGCTGTAGCAGGAGGCAGTTTTGTTCAGTGAAGGGCTGGAGAGCGGTACGATAATGAGTGTCTGTACGCATCAGTGAAGCATGGTGGAGGTTCCTCCAAGTCTGGGGCTGCATTTCTGCCAATGGAGTTGGAAATTTGGTCAGGATCAATGGTGTCATCAATGCTGAGAAATAGAAGCAGATATTTATCCATCATGCCCTACCTTCAGGGAGGCGTGTGATTGGCCCCAAACTTATTCTGCAGCAGGACAGCGACCCCAAACATACAGCCAATGTCATTAAGAACTATCTTCAATGTAAAGAACAAAGGGTCCTGGAAGTGATGGTTTGGCCCTCACAGAGCCCTGATATCAACATCATCGAGCCTGTCTGGGATTACATAAAGAGACAGAAGAATTTGAGGCAGCCGACGTCCACAGAAGATCTATGCTTAGTTCTCCAAGATGTTCGGAACACTCTACCTGCCGAATTCCTTCAAAGACTGTGTGCAAGTGTACCTAGAAGAAGGCAAAGGGTGGTCACACCAAATATTTCTCTTCTGTTCATTTACTTTCTATTTTGTTCATTGATCAAAATAAACTATTAACTCTGTTATTTCTGAAAGTATTCTTATTGTACAGCATTTTTTCACACCTGCATAAAACTTTTGCACAACAATATAAAAATTAGGGATGCACCGATACCGGTTTTTCGGTACTCTCCAATGCAAAATACCGATACCAGAAGTCCCATTAAGGAAGCCAGGTGGCGTGTAATGACTCGCCACCTGGGTTCCTGATTAGCTGGGATGCCGAGTGGCATGTAAAGACTTGCCACCTGGCTTCCTGATTAGCTGGGAAGCCGAGTGGCATGTAAAGACTTGCCACCTGGCTTCCTGATCTGCAGGGAAGCCATCTCCATGCTCCTCGTCACCAGGTGACGAGGAAGCATGGAGCCAGCTTTCTGGCCAATCAGGAAGCCGGGCGCCGTGTAATGACACGTTACCCTGCTTCCTGATTGGTCGAGAAGCTGGCTCGAGAATGCGTCATTACACAGTGCCCGACTTCTTGATTGGCCTGAAAGCAGGCTCCGTGCTCCGAGGGAGCATGAAGCCGGCTTTCTGGCTAATCAGAAAGCCGGGGGGGGGGGGGCATGTAATGACACTCTGCCCGGCATCCTGATTGGCCGGCTCCATGCATCCTCATCACAAGTGACGAGGGAGCGTGGAGACGGCCTCCCGGCCAATCAGGAAGCTGGGAAGCGTGTAATGACTCGCTGCCCGGCTTCCAATTAACGGAAGCTCAAGTATCGGGCTAGGCATCGGAGCATTTGGGCGAGTACGAGTACTGCCAAAAATACTTGGCATCAGCACCGATACCGATACTAGTATCGGTGCATCTCTAATATATATAAATATATATTTATAACGTACCATAAGAAATGAAAACATTATGCATTCCCTTTAAATGCCTGCTGGCTCCTAGACTGGATTGCTTGTTTTGGAATAGTGCATTATTTGTTTAGGAGTCTCCTGTAGGTCCCAAAAAAGTTTTATCTTTAGCCCATCTGAGTTTCCAAATTGCACCTGATTAAACTTAATTACTGTATATGCTGAATGACCTTTCCCACAACCTTCAATTAGCAACCAATCCAAAAATGATTAGAATGACGGATCATTTCCACAACCTTGTATTCACTTTGGTATAGTCTACATTTTAGAACAACTACACCAAGCATGGTAACAAGCTAGTTGGGTAATTTAAAGTGGAACTTTAGCGTAGAAAGAAATACATTTGTTAGCAGGAAGGCTTTTATTACAGAAGTGACTTAAAACTATGTAATTTCTACAGTAAAAGAGTCTTACCAGTCTGTGCATGTGTACAATCTTGGCTTTCCTTTCTGCCAGGATAAATTAACACTTGTGTGCATGCCCTGGAGTTATGTCACCCCAAATTGGCCAATTGAAATGGCCAAATAAGCCAAACCAGGAACAAGCCCGGGCAAAGAAATCAATGTTGGCAAGAAAGTCTGAGAGCATTGCAGCACAGGTAAGTGAAGCCATTTACCTGCTTTACCCTCTAGCATCAACTACTAAGACCTGAGTTTTGAATAGAAAGGAAAGAAAAGAAAAAGAAAAGGAAAAAGGAAAAAAGGTCTATATATTATACAACCCCAATTCCCAAAAAGTTGAGACGTTGTGCAAAATCTACATGAAAACAGAATGCAATGATTATTTTATTTACAATAGAAAATAGAAAACATATCAAATGTTTAAACTGAGAAAATATAATTTTAAGAAAAAATAAGGTAATTTTCAAATTGATGTACCTTTATTTATTGATTTATTGATTGATTACCTTTAGTTATTTATTTATATTATTTTTATTCATGAAAGTAGAATTAAACACTTTCAGGGCTATTCACAAAAGGGTCAGGAGTTTGGAGAAGGCAGGAGAAGTGAACTATCTAGGCCAAAATAGCTGATTTGGAAAAATTATCCAATTCAGCTCACTTTCCAGTTCAGCTATGTTGTCCTAGATTGTTCACTTCTCCTGCCTTCTCCAAACTCTTCACCCTTTTGTGAATAGCCCTGTTACACTTTTTTCAATAATGATTCCAGATCACACAAATATACATTGCCCAGCAAAGCATTTTAAGTAATTTTTTGCCCAAGCACTTACAGTCATCTTGTTTCTGAACAGCTCCAACTCTCTCAGCTCCTCTTCCCTGAACTTCCTGTCCTGTACAAGGTCATAAGGACAAAGCAGTCTACCACAGCCATCCATATACTAGCCTGGAGAAGAGAGTAGGGAGCAGAAGGGAGTTGTAGTGTCTTGCCCTGCTGTGCCTGTGTGATTGTGGAGACACACACAGCTTAAAGTTGACTCAATAGGACCCTGCAAGGAGCCACCCTAAAACAGGATATCATGGCCAGTGCTCATGAGACCAGCTGAATCTGCCGTAAAATAAAACTTTATAAGGTGTTTTTCTTGAGTCAGTTTATTTTAAGACAGAGTCTCTTCTATAATAAAAGCCTTCCTGCTAACAAATGTCTTTTGGCAATATAGTGTATATATATCTATATACATTTTTTTTACTCTCATTCCATTGCGATTACATCTGTTTTTGTTCCATTACATTATGTTGTGCTAAAAAAAGGAGAGCATGCTCTACATTTTTTTTATTGCATTGAAATGGAAGGAGTTGCGGCGATGTGAACTGGTCCCATTCACACCCAATCATCTTTTGGTGTCCTTGTGTTAGCAGCCATTGAAAATCGGATCATAACGCAATGGATCTGGTGTGAATGGGGCCTAAATTCCCCAAAATGTGGGTGAAATGCATTGAAGTAAACCGTGAATGCAAAATAAAGGTGTTTTTGCTGTGTCAATTTTGAAGGTTGCAATGGGCTTTAAATGGCTCCGGAAGGTTATGGAAACTGCTTTCAAATATCTATAACCTGTGTATGGTTTCTCCTTTATGCAGATAACAGGGGGAAAAAAAGGTAAAATAAAAAAAAGCAACAGTAAAGAAATCAACACAACAAAACACAAATACAAAGAATTCTTCATTTCTTTTACAAAACTACCATAAATAGCAGCTTCAAAACATCCTCTAAATAAAGAAAAATACAAAATATATATATTTTTTGTAAACAAATGTTGCCTACGCAGCTTAATGAGTGAAATAGAGTTCCACTTGGACAAAACTTCACCAACGGCAACATTTGTAATGTTGCAATAAAACTGATTTTGTCCAAATCACGCCACTCATCCTTAATATAGATATATTAGCCTAAGCCTAATTATGTTTTAATCCATATGTTGAAGGACTGTGAATGCTTCCTGCGCATAAGGCGGAAGTATAGCCATTCCTGGTTCTACACATCTGTGATAATCACACTGAGCGTCCACATAATTTGTGCGGGGTGAGTCGGAAGGAGGAGGAGGAGCACATAGGTTCATTTATACCCTACAAGGAGGAAGTTTGCAGTACTTTTCATCTGCACAAAACAGCAAAACAAAGGCCAAGGGCTACCTAAGGTTAAAAGAGTGGGCAAGTTGGTTAATGGTTATAGAGAAGAAAGAAAATGTTTCTTAATTTAAAACAGATTGCATGTTAATTCACGACTCTATCAATTTTTTTTCTCTCTCCCTCTCTTTTTTCCTAGCCCAAGTTTCAGATGAAAATATTCATGAAAAGTAAGCGAAAACGACAGTCTTTAATCAGAATATATCAGCTTGTCGTTGGATAAAAGGAGGGAATATTAGGTTGAACATGACATGGTTTGTAGCCAGGCTTGGTAAGCCATGAAAGGGTTGCGGAATTTATTTATGAAGTCAAAACAAGAGCATTGCATGGCCAAAATGATTCTTCCATATTTATCAACTTAAAGAGCAAAGAGAGAACATTCACTCAGGTTACCTTTATCCAAAACCTGTGCCAGCCACGTATCTCAAATGTGGGATGGCTAGGTCTGCCTTTCAGGCTCCGTTTACATCTCTGTGATTGACATTGCATGTGTTCTCCAGGGTGCATTGTGCTCGGACAGCCAAGTCAATTGAATGAGCTGCTTGTGCACCTCCAATGCACTAAAAGAGAGTGCATGAGCTTTTATCTTTAAAATGCATTGCACCACAATGCATGGTAATACGTTTTTCCATGCAACGCACATGGGAAGGCTAGGTGCATTAAGAAATAATGGCACCACAGCACACTGAACAGTATAACATGTGACCTTATCCAATGTGTTATTGTATATAGGGAAGCACGCGCTCCCATGTCGAAGAGACGTGAACGGAGCCTTAGAGTGTTTACTGCATAAAGTCCACACTCAAATATCTACATCAGGGCAAGGCCTCATCAGTGGCGGACCTAAGAACCAAAGGGCCCTGGTGCAAGATTTTATCCTGGGCCCCCCTTCCACGACGGGAGGGGAGGTGTGGGAGCGGATCACACTGGCCCCCGACCCCCTGGGCGAGATTACATTAAAATGTGTGACCACGTCACTGGTCACACATTCTAACGTAGTCTCAAACTTTGATAGAACAGAGGCCTGTCTGTAATCATTTAATCAGAGAAATATATTATAATAGGGAACATTACAGTGTAATATTTCCCATTATAATCCACTTGTCTAATTACATGAAATAGCAGTACACAAATCCCCATTGCCCCCCTCTCCCCACCCCTCCTATGGGAGGACACGGCTGTACGCTGTCATCCGCACACACAAACTTGCACATCCGTGCAGGTACAGATGTCCACACTTGGACGCACACTGGGCATCAGGACCCGCACAGATGTGCAAGTTCAGGTGTGCGGATGACAGCGTACACCCGGGTCCTCTCATAGGGAAGAACAGGAGGCTGCTGCAATTACGTGCAGCACCGGTCCCTCCCGGGTACGTCTTGTTTACGGGTGATTGGTGGTTGTTAGAATTATTGTCATTAGGAAATTGTCCATGAATGGTCTTTCGTACAATAATCGGTCAGTTGATGGGACACCAACGATTTTTTTTACTGTACTCCTGTCAGAATTTCCTCAATCGGTCAGGCTGGAAAACTTTTTTCGAATCGAAGGAAAATCAATGGATTAGTGGCGCTTCCGAAAGTAGAATAGCAAAACATGAACACTGCACATGCGCAAACGAAAAAACGTTCTGCTGATTGAGGTTAGTATCGCTAACGAGCGATTATGGAAACGACATTGGTCTTTGCATGATGCGGTATTCAAGCAAAAATTAAACAAGGGTTTGATGATGTCACGGAAAAAAATCGAATGTTAATCGATAGCTGTATGGTCACTTTTAGTTCCATAAGTTTGATACAACACGCTTAATGTATATGAGAGACCGCAGATTGCATGCAGTGGGTGTGTTTGGCAGACTGTCAGGTTGCTTTTTTGGGTTCCTTTACAATGAACATTACCATGCAGTGTGTATTTAAAGTGATATTAAAGTCAAAATATTTTTAAGCTATTTCAAATGTTGATGAAATCAGTTACTTTGGATGCTACTTCTTGATGTTAAAATGTTTTAGTTTCCTGCAGAATCACCTGGTCCCCTGAGCACTGGTCCTGACATCCTGTTTTAGGGTGTCTATTTTCCCTTGGCAGGGTCCTATGGAGCCACCATTGTGTGTTCTAGTAATCTGTGTCAAGCAAAACAAATGGCAAACACTCTCATCAATTCGTTACAAGCTTTACAGCAAGGTGCATTTGGGGGGTCTCAGCTGCCGTTGTGATGTGCGGGGTCCCTTGTGTGTCCCTGTGCCTTTAAGGGAGGTTGGGCTTCCTCCTGACAAACCTGCACCCAATTTAATCTTTTGCCCCATGTGCTCCAAGATGGAGACTCTCATAGTTTAGAGTTAGGACCGCACTATATGGAGGTGCCTTGACGCGGCTGTGCAGCTTTCAAATTTTCTGCAGAAGACGTGTATCTAAACCTCTGCTTTTAACCTTAGCGGTTAGACAGGTTTTTTTGCATTCTGGCTGCTGAGTGTGCTGGGAAACGTTTGCTGTTTTACTAGTAATCTGTGTGTCTCTACAAACACACAGACACAGCAAGGCAATCCACTCCCCTGCCCACCGTCGCTCTTCCCTTCGTCCTCCTCTATGCTAGTAAATGGACAGTTGCCGGAGGCTGTACTATCCCTTGTGATCTTGTACTGTACAGGAAGTTTAGAGAAGCCGAGCTGAGAGAGTTGGAGCTGTTCGGAAACATATTGACTGTATGCGCTTGGGCAAAAATGTAAAGAACTTTGTTGGGCTATGTATATTTGTATGATCTGGAATAATTTTTGAAAATAGTTTGAGAGTTTAATACTATTTTAATAAGCATTTCTGAAACATGTTTGTTAAAGTGCAACTGAAGCCAAAACTTTTTATTTTCTTTTTTTTTAGGTTTGGATAGTGTGGAGAGGGATTAGAACACCTGTCAGTTTTTTATTGCTGTCTGTGTCCCCGTTAGGGAGATTCACCCTTTCTATTGGTCCTGGTGACTGTTATCACGGAAAGTGAAAGTAAACAAAACAAAAAAGACTAATTTTGGGTTGTCACCAGAACAGGAATAGATGGGAAATCTTCCAATGGAGACACTAGTTCTGGTGACCCTGCTGACCACCAGGGATGTCCCCCACTTGGTGGGATTTCCTCTCACTTTCTGTTGTGGCTAACAGACAGGAAGTGTAAAGAAATCAGCCCAGTGGGATACAGATGGCAGCAAAAGATGACTATTCTAAAACTAAAAAAAAGGTTTTGGCTTTTGGCAGTTCTACTATAAATCTTGAAATATGAAATTCTTATAGTCAGACGCTGCAAGAGTGAGAGTTATGCTTGGAATAAACACAGGGCCGGATTTACTCTCTCTGCTGCCCCAAGGCTGGGTTCCTCAATATTTTTAAATTAAAATTTCTTATTTTTACTTTTTTACATTTTTATTTGTCTTATTATCTTTTATAATTTTTTTGATTTTCTTATTTTTTACTTTTTTATCGCTTTTTATTTATTTTCATTATTTCTTATTAGTTTTTTCTTTTTTTTAACTTTTTATTTATTTTATTATATTTTACTTTTGATCAATTTTTATATTTTTTTTTGTCACTTAGCTTTATTGCTATCACACAGGAGCTAACAAGCAGATGTGTTATAGCATTTGGAGCTGACAGGTTCTCTTTATCGCCTGAGGCATGTTTAAAGGGGAAAAAAGCTACCCGCTTGGCAGCTGTGCTGCCCCTCTATTCCCTGCTCCCCCAAGGCCTGGCCTTGTGGGAAATCCAGCCCTCTATAATACATATGCCTATTTTTGTTCGTTGAACCTATGAGCTGAACGCAAAATAGAACACATTCCTCCACCTATCAGGTTTAATTATTCCTCCACACACCCCCTTTGAGAAAGTCAGATGATGAAACGCGTCAGTGAGGAGTCTACGTCTGTTGCCTGCATATGAGACAACACGAGGATTCTTTCTGCCTTTTTGATCTATTAGTTTGTAAGTGTAATTTTATTGGAATAAACAGGTTTTTACTAAAATACTGCACAATGGAAGCCTTCTTTCCTTTCCCCCTGAGTTCCAAGGAAGTATATGAAAGTGGATCGGATAGTTGGACATAGTGAGTATGGGAGAGGAGCACGGAGGAGGAGAGGAGAGAAGCCGAGCACTTTGGATACGTACAAATCGGATTTCAGTGCTTTGATTGAAAAGTTACATTGAGAGATACGTCTGGGAGTGCATTACAGAACTAATAAGGAGCACAACCAACTGACCCATTCAGCATTATATAAATAAAAGGAAACAATCTAGTCAAGTGGGAATAAGGTACTTTCCAATGCTGAGAACTGGTTAAACAGATACAATTCCTTTTGAACAAAGCTACACACGGGACTCTTAACACTATTAACACTCACACAAGGTATATTCAATGTATTATTTTTGTATGTGGAACACATTATAATGGACACCTAATGCAGCACAGGTGTTTTGTGTGGAGAGATACGGAATATAAAGCTGGCCATACACTTAACAACCATCGCAAGATTTTCGTCTTGCGATGGTTGTAAGCTAATTAAAAGCTTGTACGATCTGCCCATCTTGGACAGGCAGATCGTACTTGTGATCATCGCAAGCCCACCCCGCTGAGGGGAGGGCTTCCGATGACTGCAATTCTGAGCGGGCAGTGTGCGCTTGCGCACACCGGCCCGTGCAGCATTTGTCTTACCAGCACGCCACAAACTCCCCAAAAAATTACGATTTTTGGCTGGTTTTCAAACATGCTCATAAGACAAAAGACGTGCGACCGTACAGTAGAAACGGTCGCACGCCTTCCATACACCTGCCGATTATCGTACGATCGCGAGGTTTCCCGCGATTATTGTACGATAATCGACAGGTGTATGACCACCTTTAGGCTGGTTTTGTAATTAATGCATTTAAGAATTGAATTTAACATCTGAAGGTGTTTCGAATAATACACGGGCTACACTAAGGGATAGTTATTCATTGTGTGCCTTGCTCCACGGGAACCATAGGCACATTATTGCCTGCGGTCCAGTTCGGTCCGAAAAAAGGCTGCAACCACTATTTGTTCGTACTGGACAGCAAGCATTTATTGTTCTGAATGGATATTCGTACAACTTTGTTAAATTCAGACATACGGATGCATTTGAATTTTTAAATTTGAAAGCGTCCGAATGCAAACGTATCCAAATGGCCATTTAACATAATTTGGATGTGTCTGAATTTCAATCAAAACCAAACTAAATGAGACATGTGACTGATTCCTGGCCAATCAGATTTTTTTGGCTGTTGAGGTTAGCATTACAAGCAAGGTCGTGTGACTTCGTTCCTAAATAAAAATTGGGATTATTCCGAAACGAAACTTCGGATGGATTCGAAAGCCGAATAACTTACCAAATCCAATTTCAGAGCCAAAAAATGAAAGTAATTCAAATTCAGATCGATCCGAAACAAACACATTTTTTGGTGGGGTTACATGTCTTATGGGGTCACCTTATAAATCCATACCAGACCCCATACCCTGGTTGCAGTGCCTAGGTCTGTTGCGGTGCAGTCTGCACTGTCCTTTGTGCTAGGGCTGCAATAAATGCACATGTTTATGCACATTACCACAACCCACAGGTCTTATTAAGGTATCATTAAGCTAAGTGAACTGTTACTTTGCCAATTAAAGAGCTTCTATCTTTTCTACTTCTTAAACTTGACCTAATAGGCCAGAGCTTGAAACCAGAATGGTTGCTTATCCCTTTTTGAATAGCACAGCCCAAAGCTTCAATTACACAGGCTGGCCCTCAAATCAGGCAGTATCTGTTGTGCTGTCTCTTTAACTAACCCACAGTGCTCTGGGGATCTTTTGCCATCTATTAAATATTTATTCATAAAATAATGGTTGTAGATACATTGTAAAACAATAGGTTTAAAATATCAGTTTAAAAAGTACACATTTTAAAATGCACCTACAATAAAACGTAATCCAAATCATTATTGTTTCCCATTGAAAACTTTTTTACTATATGTTTCTGTTACACTTAGTAAAGAGACATAGAAGTGAGAAAGTTGCAGCTGGTAATGGCCATCTTAACTGCTGGAGCTCGTAGGCAATATAGATATGACACCATTATTAAATTGTCCTTGCATCATCTGCGCATTAGATGACACCAGCTGGGATCAATTCCAGCAGTTTCCTATAGATGACCGGCACCTGCCAGTGACTTGCACTCGCTCATTTCGAGCCCGGGCTCTTGGAGAATGAGATAAATGAAGCGGTAGGGGGTGTCTGCCTTCCTTCTCCTTCGATTTTGCAGCTTCTTTCCATCATTATCTAAATGTTTCTGCCTCCATGCAGGAAAGCTCCAATTATATTCCCAGTCCTTTGTTCTGCTCTGTGGCTTCCATTCAGCAATCTTGAGGCTGTGTTATAGTTTTGCACTTTGAAGCCTTGTTCGTAAGTTCTTTGTTTACAATCCTAAACCTGACTGCAGATGATTCTGCCTTCCAGGCTGGCTTCATGTAATAAACCAGTTCATTTAGTGTTATTTAACGTTAATGCTGCAATCTAAGCCATAGTCACATGTCATTTCGCAAGTTCTGGACCTTGCGCTTGAACCTAATTATCAACCGAAATGTAATATAAAATGAAAAAGCCATTTCTGAATTCCTGGTATAATAAAACAAAATACATTTACATATGCATAGCTAAATGTAGGAGTATCTATTCCTCAAAGTTAAATAGCACCAACTTTGCACACAGCTATACAAAAACCCAATATGTGCTTCTGTTGGGACTCGGGCCGCGGTCCGGTCCTGGCTGGGCCGTCTGATGCAGGGACACGGCACCCGGTGACGAGGCGGCCCGGCGGGGCACGCCCACCAGTGAACACCAGTCTGTCCTCCTTGCGCCAGGGCCGCCGGCCCGTTGAAGACTATGTGGCGGAGTTCAAAAGGTGGAGCTCCGACACGGAGTGGAACGATGCGGCCCTCCGTTGTCAATTCAGGTTGGGATTGTCAGACTCCCTTAAGGATGAACTGACCCGTGGGGGAATACCGGATTCCCTCAATGAGCTCATACACCTGGCCACTCAGATTGACCGACGTCTAACCGCACTACCCGTGCCTGGGGCCTCCTTCGGCCGCTTCCGATTCCAGTCCGTCCCTGGACCGCTATTTCAATGGATTTCATTGTGGAACTACCATCATCGGAGGACTGCACGGCAATCTTTGTCGTTGTGGATCGTCTCTCAAAGATGGCCCACTTCATCCCGATGCGGAGGGTGCCAACGACAGAAACCCTGGCTCGCACCTTTATCAAGGAAGTGGTGCGTCTTCACGGAGTTCCCACCGATGTGGTGTCCGATAGAGGAGTTCAGTTCACCTCCAGGTTCTGGAGAGCATTATGCGAAGCATTGAACATACGTCTGAGTTTTTCATCGGCATACCATCCTCAGACTAACGGTCAGACTGAACGGACGAACCAGACCCTGGAGCAGTATCTGCGATGTTTCTCCACGTTTTCCCAGGATGATTGGGTATCCCTGCTTCCGCTGGCAGAATTTGCCTATAATAACTCTGTACATTCAACCACCCGACAGTCTCCATTCTTCTCAAACTACGGTTATCATCCCATCTTCCTGCCCACACGAGTACCGGATTCCACAGTACCAGCCGCTCAAGGAACTGTGGAGTTTCTTCACACTAATTCTGTTCTTCTGCAGCAAACGATTGCCAAGGCTCAGGAAGATGCCAAGAAGGCTTTCAACCAGACTCGCAGGGGTGACCTGGAATTACAAATCGGAGACCTGGTGTGGCTATCTACCCGTAATCTCAAATTAGCGTGTCCCTCCAAGAAACTGGGTCATCTTCAGCAGTCACATCAGTCTTTGAACCAATAGAGCTAAAAACTAAATCTTCCTAGTACAGTCATACAACATAGCTCCCAACTGTCCTTCATTTGGAGGGTCGATCCCTATTATGATTGATATTCCCTCTGTCCTTCCCCCCACCCCCCAGTTGTCACTCTTTTTGGTTGATTTACTGTATGTACCTCTATAAAAATGTGTTTCTTATATAATCAAAAGTGTTTAACTACACCAATCCTTTCATACAACCTTTATACTATTGCATTTGTTAATTTGAAAAGTCAAGTTGGAGATGTCAAGCTGAAGTGGGCACAATGACTCATATCTGGTGGAGCAGTCCTTTGATCAAACCTTCCTGGCAAATGGTCTCCCATGCATATTGTAAGGTCACCTCCACTGAACTTACTCTCACTCTGATGTTGGCCTTATTATTTATCATTCCTGATTCTCCAATGATTTTTCATCCGCGGCCAGCGCTCTAATCCCTAGACAATGGAACTCAACATATCGGCTGAATTGTGCCATATGATGAGGATGGGGGACCTGGATGCTCAACATACAGACCGCTATGACTCCTTGAGCCCTTGGCTTCCGTGCATTCTGTTTATGGATATAAAGGACTATAAAACCCTGCCATGAACCCTTGCTTACATATGTTTATCCATGGTATGCTTCATGAACAATGAGATATGCGGAAAAATGCTAGTGCAGAGAGAAAGATCTTTAGGCTATAGATTCTTTCTTGTTACATATGTTGGCTATGCCTTTGTAAAATTATACTCCATTTATGTTTAACTTATTCTTGTTTTTCTGCAATAAAAATTGATTAATTTTAAAAAATAGTAATTCGGAAAAAACAAAGGTTTGTATGCTACTTTTGTCTGGACCTAAATGTGACAGATCGCAGGTAATTGAATGTAAACTGACACATGTCCGCTTACATCTGGCTGGCCATAGACCTAACATGGGTCTTTTTAGGGTTTTCCTCCATAGCAAGGAGTGGCATCCGTTCCGTACTGCTCTGATCATCAGGGGATCAATGCATGTGTGAAAGGGGCCTTAGGGAGGAATAGCAATGTAAAAAGCACCTGATGTGTTACTCAAGCATTTTGCATATTAATTGTTAATGTTTGGTTTTTGTTTTTCTTTAACCAGGGCATGGCAGAGGTGTATCCTTTGTCTACATACTTTTCTACTACAATATGTGCCTCTTTCTTATTTAAGCAGGTTGGGAAGTATGCATACAATTGTACAATATGGTCAGCATTTGGTGGAAGTTAATTAGCATGCTGTTATGATTTGTCACATGTCATGTCGTGCCATGCCACATGCGTCATCAATGTGGTATCAAAGTGTATCCCCTGCACTCCTTACAAAGATCAGGACCCAAGGTAATTCAAGTGGTGCTTGCAGTCATAATCACGGATGTGATAAGACTTGATAAGAATGAAAATCACCAGCACTCAAAGTATAATTTTAAATCCTTGTGTTCATTTATTGAAGAAAATCAGTCACATGTATCAAACAGCCAACAATATTTATGGGCCATGCAGGGTCCCTTTATCAGGGCAACATAGTGACCCCATTGTCACTATGTTGCCTTGATGAAAGGACCCTGTGTGGCACCGAAACATTGGCTGTTTGATACATGTGATGCATTTCTTCAATAAATGAACACGAGGATTTAAGATTATCCTTTGAGTGCTGGTGATCCTTTGAGTGCACACTGTGTGAAGTGATATCAGAGTAAGCATTCTGAATACAAGAGGGGAGCCTGTACAACTGTGCAAGATGGAAGGTAAGACTTTTTCATGATTTTATTGTTGATTAAACTGTGGAAAGAGGGTTAGGGATTCAAGGTACCCGAAAAAGATAGCAGCACATCTGGCTTACACTGGTAAAAGTGTGAATCTCAATTTAGCTCAGCAGGATTGCCTTTTTCTGGTTTCTTGGTAGCCTTGACCCTTTAAGAGCAGCCACTGTTCAGGTCTATAACTCTATAAAAGCAGTTACAGTCTCTTGAGCTGCAATGGATCTTCCTCTCTCTGGACAGCTTGGGTCCTGGATCCTTTCAAAGCAGTCACAAGTATCTTATTCTGTATCCAATTATTCCTTACTGCCAGTGTTGCCAGCAGCTTCAACTCCTACCCAGCATGGACATTCTTCACCACAGCTTCTTCAGCAGCTTCAGGTAATCCAAGATGCTCCTTCCAAGCAGACATTTTCTTGCACAGTTCCCTCTGGATAGATCCTCCAACAGGGCAACTGTAATACAGCAGTACATTACACACTGGCACCTTCTAAAGCACAGCCCGGAGGAGAAAAGAACACTCTGGAAGGTTATACTAAACATTTATCACCTTCCCTCAGCTCACACCACTGAACAAACTCCTCAATTATTGGCTGAAGAAGATACATAGTCATAACTCAGTTATTGTTTCTTCCCAGTCTGACTACAGGAACTTCCTCAACAATAACAGGCAGATGCAACCATTTAGTGTAGTGTGTGCCTTTATCTGGTTTCTTGGAAGTCTTGGCCCTTTAAAAGCAGCCAAATTCTATTCTAAGATTCTGTAAGAGCAGTCAAAGCCTTGCAATGGATTTGTCATTCTTTGGACAGTTTAGATCCTTGTCCGTTTCAGAGCAGCCACAGGTACCAGTAAATTCTTCTTTCCAGTCTAGTAGCTGAAGTTTCTACACAGCTCTCCGTGAACAATCTCCAGCACAGAAGCTTGAATCTAAGATGTTCAATCCTGACAGACATCCTGCATGGTTCCTTCAGGACAGACCCTCCAGCAAGTCAACTGTTCTCAACATAGCTTTACACTGGCAGAGCCCAGAGGAGAAAAGAACACTCTAGAAGATTGCTCCAAACAATTACAGTATCACCTTCCGTTAACTAACACCACTGAACAAACTCCTCAGTGATTGCCTGGAGAGGATAAATATTCATAACCCAGTCATTGGTTCTTCCCACTCTGACCAGTTCAACCTCCTCAACAGTAGCAGGCAGAAGCAATGGATACCCTGAGCATAGGAAGAACCTGCAGGGCACAGAAAAAAAAAGAAATGCCCAGGTTTGCTACAGTGTTGCTGTAAAAGCAAACACAGAATTTAACTGGGGATATCCCATCTTAAGACAGGCTCCATACATATGGGTTAGATTGGGTTAGGAAGCTAGGGAGAATGGGGATACCCTGTCTTAAGACAGGCTCCATACATATTGGTTAGCATGGGTTACGAGGCTAGGGAGAGTCTGTTTCATAATTTCAGAGCCCTGATATCTCAAATATGGTTCTCAGCTTTCTCAGCTATTTGCCATGAACTACATAACACCTATCCTCTATAGGTGGAGAGGAGGAGAGAAGGAGGTGTTTGTTGTTCAGTTCAGGAAATCAGTGTAAGGTGACTTCATAGATACATTGCTTTGAGTAAGCATTGCCACCTTTAAAGGAAGTGTCTTACTGGCAGGATCCCCATGTGAACATAAAAGAAAACAGCCTGAAAAAAAGAAAACAAATGCAGCCAACACATCTAAGAACCGATAAGCTGCAATATATTATATTCTTTGTTTCGGGTTTAGATATGCTATGATTTTTCTCTGGCTCATCTGTATACTTGACTGAGACAGCAATAAGCCAGGGTGGTCAGTTTACCAAAGGCAGCCTCCATATTGCTCTCATGACAGGTTTGCTTTAATTATCAGAAACACCAGCATTATGTACTATTATAGACTCTACCCCATGTACACAACCAATGGGGAAATTCTGTTTTGTTTTTTTCCTACCTTGTAATTACACATAATGCTACTGTTCAGTCATTTGCCCCCAGCTATCAACAACATTTTATGCGCAGCCAAGATCCTTTCATCCTAAAGAAAATAAATATACAAAAAGCGCGGAACGAGTCTGTAAGAAATTTGCATTTCGATACACTTTTCTAAGAAATGTTGAATGCAGAAGAGGGGGGAAAAAAATAATCAAATGCGAAATCTACTCCTTCTACTTTATAAAAATAATTCCTGCAAACAAATCTTTGTAAATTGACTAGATTTAATTGCTATCCACATGAAACTGATTCAGGAACAATCGCCCCTGTGCCACGACCTGTAATTAAATACTTAGTGGGAGAAAATGAGCTGATTTAAAGTGACCCTTGCATCTGAAAGACGGTAATCAGAACAAGACCTGCGGACAGTAAACTTCCTGTAGAAGAAGCCTGGGTGTTTGTTCTTTCTGAAAAATATACTCATTAATAAAAGCGCTTTACTGCTTCATCCTGTCAGGTTTAGACGAGCGCACGCAGCGTTGGCTGTAAACGAAAATGAAACACATACTAAAAACGTTCTACTCAATCAATCCAGACATCAGTATTTGTAATGGGTTTTTATCTGGCGTTCCTGAGGACGTTTCTGAGTTCGGCATGAAGTATATGTTAAATTTGCATGAATTGGGTGGACAGTCTCTGTACCATAATCAGCTTGGTTTTTGGAGTATGGCTGAGCAAAACCTGTGAGAGTTTTCACATTGCTGAATTTTTACAAAAAATCAAAACGTTTTGGGGAATTGGAGTCAGTGGGAAAGGAGAATTGAAAGCTGTACTCCATGCAGATGTAAAAGATACAAATTATTCATTAGTAGATCACTACCCTAGCCTTTTGCCGCATAAGACGGGAGGGGGGTGTTGGTGGTTGAGTGATGCTGCCCTCCTTGGCTGTGTGAGCATCCCGCCCAGCTCCTGTCAACCACTGATATCATTGGTTGGCAGTAGTTGGGTGGGAAGCCGGCCAGAGCGTCCCAGGTTGCTAAGAGCTGAGTGTGGAGATGTGTATGGCCCTTACACATTTCCCTGCCCAGTTCTTAGCAACCTGGGACACTCTGGCCAGAGTCCCACCAAGCTCCTGGCTCCTCCTGCTCTGCCTGCTGCTCTCGCACATGACCCAAAGTGAGGCAATAGCCACAGACTGCCTCAGTAAAGGGATGGCCCTGGCTAAATGTATTGCAAGCGTAGCCCCTTCCAACGGTGGAGTGGCTACTAGAAATTTAGCTGTGCTAGTACTGTAACCAGTCTAACTGATTCATAGTTGGTTATTATCTGTTTAATTCCAGGTATTCTGTTATTTATTGTACCTGCCTGAGTAGGGTAAGACCCTGCTGCAGTGTGGAGCAGCCAATATGAGAATAGGTTGAGGTGGGATAGGCTTCCCTGAAGAGATGAGTTTTTAAGTATCACCAAAGGTGAAGACAGTAGGGATTGGGGTATGGAGTTCTAGAGGATGGGAGATGCTCTGGAGACGTCCTGGAGTTGCCATGTGTGGTGTATTCATTCACACCTCTGCTTTTTGCATTGAAAAATTCTGCTTGCTGCATCCTTGGTGCGAAATCCAGAAAAGCGATCCCTCCATTAGGATGAATGGTAACGCATGTAAATCATGTGTAAAATATATAGATTGCACTGTAGTGCAACCACACCACCCAGCAAAATGCAGATGTGTGAATGTAGAAGATAAACTAGGCTCTGTTCACCAGGAGAGCACACCGTGTGAATGTCATGTATGATGATTCAACCTAAAATCAGTGAACTACAAATGTGACTGTGACCTGAAATCGGGCTGGAGGCCATCCAACCGCGTTTGGAGGACAGATGTTTGAAGAAACTGAGAAAGGTTATATCTATGAATGAAAACATGATTGCTGGTTTATTAATTGGAAGAAATTTTTCCTAAAGAGGAGCCGTAACAAAACCAGGCTCCCTACCAATCAATGATGTCACTGTTGTAATAATAATACAAATAATAATAATAATAGTAAAAGATTAAATATTATTATTATTATCCAGGAGAGTTGCATATTTGGATGTATTCACTTAGATGAGTCAAAGGTGTTAGAGTGGACATAGTATCATATACTGTATATCTTTTATGTTTAGTGCATGTATGCTATGTAATTTGTGTGTGCCTTAAAGATAATGCCATTATATAAAATCTTGGCTATGATCACAAATGTCTGACACAGATCAGACCCTGCTGTAGCCTCTCACATTGCTGCTTACTGCAAAGTTGCAGTGTAGCAGTCTGATCACTGGGGGAAAGGAGACTGAGGAAATGCTTCCTCCAGCCTGATGGCATCAAAGTCATTATAGATGAAAAATAATTCCAGGCATAACCACAGCACTGTATTTGTAAGGTAAATGCTCGGGTGCATCCGGATTAGCAGGGAAGCTGTCCAATTGCTTCTCGTCACTAGGTGACGAGAAAGCATGGAGTCGGCTTTCTGGCCAATCAGGAAGCCGGGCACCGAGTAATGACGCGGCGCCGGCTTCCTTATTGGCCGGGAAGCCGGCTCCATGCTCCCTCATCATGAGGTGACAATAGAGCATGAAGCCAGCTTCCCGGCCAATCAGGAAGCAGGGCAGCATTGGAGCATTTGGGCCAGTATGAGTACTCGCCCAAATACTCGGCATCGGCACCGATACGAATACTAGTATCGGTATCGGTAAATCCCTAATACAACATATATATATATATATATATAAAACTGTGCAAAAGCTTTAGCCAGGTGTGAAAAAATGCTGGCTACCTCTATGTACATACCATTTCATATGGTACCTATGAGAACATGTTGGTTGCCATTAATAAGTTCTCTTTCTGAAAGTGATATATTCCCGGTTGTCTTGCTAAGTAGTGATGATAAGCCAAACGTGGCTGGGTTTGGTTTGCTCGGACATTCACCGAACCCAGATTTCTGACTGGGTTTGGCGAAAGTCCAAGTGAACTGATTCCAGGGCCGCATGTGTCCTAGCAACCAATGGCACTGTGCGAGCCACATAGTGTCATTGGTTGAGAGGATGTTAGAGGCTGGGGTGCAAATCGTCATTGGTTGCTAGGATGCAGACGGGCACACCATATTAATCAATGACTCTCAGGGGTGGCCTGTGTCCTACAATGGTACTGTGGGGCCCGCAATGACATTGTGTGACACAGACCAAGGTTTGACAGGCAGGCCAGCTGGCCAAGTCATTCAGCCACTCATCGAACTGCTAACAACTTGGGTTTGAGTCAAACTCATGGTCGACGCGAACCCAGTTCATCCCTAATGCTAACCTTCTGGCTTCTTTACTTTGATTGTCACTGATCCAGATAATGACTACTGACACTTCTTCCACTTTCTTGGCCTTCATAATTGTTCCATGTTAAGTGATTCGAAAAGTACTGAAGCCTTTAGATCAGTTACTACCACTTTTCAACCAGCTCAGCCATGGCAGCCTTTGTCTTTTGTTAATACAGCACAGTGGCTTGGTGGCATGGAGTTTGCATGCTCTCCCTGTGCTTGGGTGGGTTTCCTCCGGGTACTCCGGTTTCCGTCCACACTACAAAGACATTCTGGAAGGTTAATTAGCTCCTGTCTCGATTGCCCTGTATGTGTGTACAATAGTCACCTTAGATTGTAAGCTCCTTGAGGACAGGGACTGATGTGAACGTTCTGTATGTAAAGCACTGCGTAAATAGTTGGTGCTATATAAATACATACTTGTAATATATACAGGTCTATTTTAGCTGGTTATAGCTTAGCACAACCATTGTCAGTCACAATCCTAAGGAAAGTTTCATTACATTTGACTTTTATTTTTGGAAAATACAGGACAGTAATGTGATCATTAAATGTGCGCTTATCACGAGTTAGCATTAGTGACCATCTATATTTCGTTTCCTTTATCAGTACACAATTTTGGAAAATACTGACAGATAAAGGCCAGCAATTGGAAAAATTATTTTTGTTCTGGGTTATCTTACCCACCATTCTGTGATTGAAGTGTTAGGGAAATACTTTATGAAATAATCTAATTTTTACATTCGGAGTTAAACTATTTAACAAGCTGAGTGTTATTCGGATATCAATAAAGGACCAGGTGACTGTTGCAATGTGGTTTCTTATAAAAGGCCAGCACTGAATAAATATTAACTGATAACACATTTGTCTCGGTTTCTGAAGCCAAGAGAAATGTATATTTCCAAATAAGCTGATCTCCTTAAGCAGACGCCCACAATAATTACTTGTCTGTGCCCCATCCCTACATTACTCCATGATCAATGGATCATGGGTGCAATGCTCTGGCCCCTGCTAATTCTCCCTCCTGTCCAAGACTGTACCTCGGTATGGACATTCGGTAACATAGATGGGAGGAAGAATAAATGGACTACAAATGCAGTAACGCCAATACACTTGTATGCCATTAAGAACTACAAGTCCTTTTGCCATGGTGGCTGATCGAATTTGTGGTCTGTCTATTCACAGATATTGTCAAATGATGGCTCCTCCTACACAGCTGCGCTAAATTAAAAAAATGGCAGCAGCCTGCGAGGAACACCACAATTCAGGTAAATGGGGGGTGGGAGGGGGTTGAGGGGGGTTTCTGATGAGACCATGTTTCATGTTACACCCTGAATAAAGTTCAAAAGGTACTTTTAAAGCTGAACTGCAGTCAGATACAAACGCTGCAGATTAACACAGCTATGTATTCAGTGTAGTATTGTTGCACTGCGGGGACCATGTGTACTGCACATTACTTCTTTACACACCATGTTCCATGTGTTTAACTAGTCCTCTGCTGGTGTCAGGCTGCTCGAAGGCGCACTGCAATCCATTGACATGGGGATCTCAGGGTTACTGTGCCACACAGGGAGAAACACAAAGTCATCACCCCCTTTGAGACATCTGGTGAACGACCCAACCTGGCCTAGAGTAGTCCCCCATTGATATGGAATAGAGTCAAAAATAGGCTCCTGTAGAAAGATGGCCAACTTTACTGGTGAACAATCAGCCATGTGGGGTAATGGCACCACAATGCCTCAACAGTTACAGCTGTTCTTGGTATCAAAAGAGCAGCTCAATGAGATAATTAAATATAGTCCTGCACCCTGCAGTAGGTAAAACAATGTGCTGGCTCTCCTCCCTATAAGTGGGAGAGTGTCCTATCCCTTCCTAAGGAGAAACACACAAGGTAGCAGTTGCTTCCTGCATGGTCCCTCTTGAACAGGCCCCATACAAATCAATCCAGAAGAACAATGTCCCTCACAATGGAAGCTGAGATTCCCCTCTATTAGCTCCCCTGCCTACCTACTTATACCCTTCCCAAGGGCAATACTGACAGACAGTGATAGGGTTGGCCAGCAGCCCAAGATGGGATCCTAGTACCAGATCCATAATGAGAGTGATGGAGACATCTGGAAGTGACCATAGAGGAACTACACCAGGGCAACCCCGTAACAGGAAGGGCACAAGCAAGGACCTTAATGGTGGGTTCACCAGGTATTAGTTTCAAGAAAGCTACAGAGTTGAAAATATTGAAAATTGCTTCTGAAATTACAAGTTAAAGTAAATCTGTTGCTTGCCTCCAAAAATCCAAACAATGGTTATTGTGTTAATTTCTAGATTCTCGATCTGACTAGAGTTCAAATTTAAAGCTGAACAAAATGGCATTTAGTTTGCTAACATATTGTGTACATTTACAATAGTCATGTTTTTATTTTAAATATAATACTGTTTTGAACTTTTCTCAACCTTTATTCCTCCAGCTAGAGGTGAACTCCAGGTAAACAGCTAAATGCACAGTTAAAATAAACATCTTGGTGCAAACATGCTTGCCAAAGGACTTGTATTTGTGTCCACCAAGTCCTGTGATCTTCATAGCCTGGTGACCTGACTTTGTTCTGCAGCAGTTAAGCAACACAACTTGGTCAACTCCATGCTCCCAGCCTGTAACTGGACAGTGAAGGAGCAGAAACAGACTGATAATGTCATCTCTGTGTTATTTACTCCTTTTAGCTTGTTCCTTGTTAGCACAAGGAAAAGCAGGACTCCTGATTGGCCCCCAGTGTTGCCCCTCCATCCACCAGCCAGAATGCTGCTGTAAAGGGTATAAGAAAGTAAAAGTAAAGTAAAATGAAAATATATATTAGAGATGCACTGAAATTTCAGCCGCTGACGCATATCAGCTGAAAATTGCACTTTTGGCAAAATGCCGAATGTCACAGGAGGCTGAGCGTGGCGGGGGAGGAGAGTGCTGTGAGCAACCAGCATCTGCCTCCTGTGACAGATCAGAAGAACGGCGGTGCGGGGGCGGAGACAGCTGTCCCAGGAAGCCAGGCCACCGGAGCAGAGGAGGGGACAGCTGTCAGAAGAGACCGAGCTCTCCTCCCCGCACCGCTCGCTCAGCCTCCGGTTACAGCGAGTCAGGATGGGGAGTGGATATAAGCACTTAGAGGTCAGTGATCGCTGAGTTTTTGTAAATAATTGAGGACAAAATATGTTTACTGTGTCCCCAATTATGAATGAATGGGTAGTGATCTACATCTTGATTGTGGACATGTTAAACATATTATCTCCAGAAATGGTTTCAGACAAAGCCAGAGAGTACTGGACTGGCCAGCAATGAGTCCAGATCTAAATCCCATAGAGCACCTGTGGAGAGATCTCAAAACAGCATTTGAGAAAAGGAACCCTGTTCCTTTTCTCAACTGTTGGCGAAAAGAAGAGCAGCAGTTGGCGAAAGAAGAGTGGTCCAAAATTCCTGTAGAGAGGTGAAAGAAACTAATTTATGGTTACAGGAAGCCATTGATTTCAATATTTTTTTCCAAAGGCTCATCTACTAAATATTAATTGATGGTGCCAATAATTTTGTCCAGTCCATTTTTTGAGTTTTGAGTGGGATGTGTCAGATTTGTCTTTTTTTTCTCCACTTTTTTGTGTCATACCAATACAAACAAAATAAAGAAACATGAGAATGCCTAAACATCTGTAATTGCAACAATTTTCTGCGCAAAGTGTTGCATTATCTGGAGAAATGCAGGGGTGCCAATATTTTTGACCATGACTGTATATATTTTTGCATGTAATATACATTTATAGATTTTATAATAAATGTATAACTGCATTCCTTGGAGTTTTTTTTTTTTAATATCTGCTTTTTTTCAGCCTAAAAGTAGATTAAAAGGCATATCTTAGTGAAAGTCCTGAATAGTCTCTATTTTATAGTTTAAGTGCTCTGTAATGTTTAATACATAATACTCCCCATTCACGTAACTTTTTTTTTTTAACTTGTGGTCACGTGATTGCTGTCCCTGCACAGTCAGTGGCACGCAGAGCTTTCTTTGGTGATGGCATGGTCACATGACCACTATCCCTCCTGGAGTCCCTGTACAGCGAGCGGTGCTCCCTTTGGTGACAGTGCATGCTCAAGAGAAGGGAAATGCTGACAATCACAGGGCATACTACATGCATCTACATAACTAAAGAAGGGGCTCAGCTTCTCGGTTCCTACAATGCTAGATAGATCAACCATTTGCAAGGAGGCTGATTAGCATTGTTGGTACCTAACAGGAAATCGTGTAAGAGAAGGGGACCGTACAATAAACAAGCCATATCTTCATTACATTGGTGTAGAAAAAAGAGCATATAGTCAGTAGCCATATTTAAAGGATATCTATAAACAAAAACTAAATATAAATCTGTATTTCTTTATTGAATTGTCATAAGTTCTATCCTACTCCTAATAACCATATTGATCTAGAAGTTTGTAAACGTACTTATTGAAGATGCCCATAGGATAAACTCACAGAGCCTGCCTTCTGAATTACAACTCAACTTCTAAACAATGTAACATTGTCATTGCTTGCTGGAAGCAATGCATGATGGGATATGTGGTCTTGAAAAATGGAGATTGCATCATATCAAGCAGCAGGGAAAGAGACACAGAGCACACCGGGAATCCAGGGAGTTGTTGAAAGTGAAGGGGATGTTCCGGAATGGGTCCACTGTCTAAAACTCTCTCCTTTAGTTACCAACTATTGCTCCTCCCGGACCTTGACCAGACTTTGCCTTTCCTCGAGAAGTGGGAACGGGAACTTGAGGTTCAGTTTACCTCCGCTGAGTGATCTAGAATTCTCCAGTTGCCTCTCAGGTCGTCTATCAGTAAAGCTGCCCATACACCTTACAACCATCGCACGACTTTCGTTGTGCGATGATTGTAAGGTCATTAAAATTTCGTACGATCTGCCCATCTTGGACAGGCAGATCGTACTTGCGATCATCGCAAGCCCTCCCCGCTGAAAATGGTGTGATTTTCGGCAGGTTTTCCAGCGTGCTTGGAAGACGAAAGTTGTACGACCTTACAGTAGAAGCGGTCGCACGCTGCCCATACACCTGCCAATTATCGTATGATCACGGGATAACCCGCAATTTTTGTACGATAATTGGCAGGTGTATGGGCACCTTTACAGGTACCAGGAGGTCAGTTATAAAATATCGACCAGGTGGTATAGAACCCCTCATAGGTTTCATTGGATCTTCCCTGAGGCTTCCGACTCCTGTTGGCGCTGTGGCTCCTCTCCAGCTGATATGCTCCACGTGTTTTTGTCCTGTTCACAATTAGCAAATTTGCATGATTTTATACAACTGCGGATTGCATTTCGCATGACACTTTTACCTTGGGTGCAATTTCCATGGCTTTTCCGCTGCCTGTTTTTTGGGTAGTCGGGAGGGATAATTACGAGTTGCAACTTATATTTTCCTTTGCTTCCACAATGCAAACTGTTTTAGCAGTTTGACGGACTTGATTATGCTGTGTCCTAATCAGTCCTATATCATTGTTGTATGAATATTTTCTTTTCTTTGTATGCTTATTAGGGATGTTCAGATACCAAGTACTGTACTCGGTACAAGTACAACTACATGTACAGATACTTTTCCAGCTTCAAGACTAAACTAGAGAAAAATTCAAAACTTAGTAGGCAGCTGTCATTTTTAGGGAGCATATGGAGCTCCTGGGATTTGTGCATCCCTGTTTTAATGTATGATTTTTTAAAATAAATATATATAAGGGATGCACCGATACCATTTTTTCAAGAACAAGTACTTGTCCAAGTACTCACAGATACAAGAACTGATACTTTTTTGTTTATTGTCAGTTTTTCTAAAACAATACAGACTAATGATTTCAGGACAGTGGTGGAGAGCCAGAGCCAGGTCCCCGCTACAACTGCTGTGACCCTGGTAGTTCTCACGAAAATACCAAGTATTGGCACTGGTATCTGAGCTGGTATTTGAACATCCCTAATTCTTATAATTGAAAAACGTGTTCAATAACAATGAAATTTATAAAGAAAAGTGATGGGCAGACGGAAGGCAGCACTCACTACATAAAAGGGATTTTTCGAGTGAGCGTTGATTGCATTATCAAAAACAAAGCTAGTACAGTATATGCTGGGACTTTGGAACTCTTTTAAAGAATATTGCATATAGTTTTTTTTTTATTTTTACTTGGAGAGACACTACAATAGTTTTTGACAAATTTGCTCATTTCTAATCTCCCCCTAAATAAGGACTCCATGGCCAACCCCTCACACAATCGTCTCTAGCAATGCATGCGCAAATTGGTCTGCATCTGGCTATCTCAGTAGTAAAGATTTTTGGGGAGGTTTGCAGCTTTCAGTACAAATAAGCACCACAGCAATATCTGTATTATGATTTCAGAGGTCTGTCATGGCCATTTGAAATGCTGATCTGTATGCCTTGGGTCATTTAAGCACGCTTGTTGTTCTGAGGGTACTATTTGCCTTAAAGGAGAACCAGGAATAACATCTAAATAGAAACCACATCTATATTAAATAAGACCTTGTACAAGGTTGCATAAAACACTTTGAAAGAGTCAAGAAAGGAACAAGGAAAAAAATGAAGATATCATTTCAATTTCAAGAAAGGAGAAGAAAATATCATTGCGGTACTATGAGAAATATCAAATGTCATCCAAAAAGTCATTGATTAACTATATTGATAATCAAAAAAAGCAGCTAGTAAGAGCAGCTGAAGGTAATCGTTAGCAGTCCAGTTGTAGGCATAAAAGAGAATTTCAGAAAACAATACATGCAACATACAGTTTTATATTGGTAACAGATGCAGAAATGTGCGCGCACTACCATAGTGTGCATGAAGAATACCTTCCCTCATCGCTTACTTGTGCCATATAATGATTCCCATACAGTGTGTCCTCACAAGGCATGGCCAAGTCTATGTAAATTAATCTGACCATTAGAATCAGAATCAGATTCCACAAGACTGGGCAGCATTTTTAATGGGCGCCAGGGCTGAAAAAACTGCAGAGTGCCCTTTACTTTTTCAAGATGTTCAAATAATTGTTCATAAATTCAAAGAAATACCTAAACATAATACTTAAATAGCTGCCTAAGGGATTATAACAGACCTAAATTCAGTATGTCACGATATCTCCCCTGCCCTTTACCCAAAATGGCCAGTAAGACCCCTAATAGACCTACCAGGTTGCAGGAGAGGGCTTATTTTTGCATACCAAACACTGCTTTCCCAAACCATCATAGTCTGGACGCATCGTATAGCAGGATTTTTGCAGGACAGATATATTAACTGGTTGATTAAGCAGATGCAGCCAATCAGTGCATCTGACTATTAGACATGTGCACCAGCAACAAATTTGTTTAGTTTAGTTTTGAAACAAAAAAAAAAATTTGTTTAGTTTAGTTTCATTTTGTTTCGGACTTTGCATTATTTCGTTTTTCGGATTCGAGTCCGAAATTAAATTTGTTTCGGACGAAATTCGTTAGCGGTAGTCCGGCCGAAATTCATTTATGGACGAAATTCGTTATTGGACGAAGTTCGTTGCAGCAAAATGACATTAAAAAAAATGTCATTTTTTTTCTACAGTCTGCAGAAGATGAAAAAAAAAAGCGTGAGGTTCCCCCCAATTCATACCAGACCCTTTAGGTCTGGTAGGAATGTTAGGAGGGACCCCCGCCCCCCCAGTTATAACACAAAAAAAGTGTGTGGGGTTCCCCCCAAAATCCATACCAGACCCTTTAGGTCTGGTAGGAATTTTAAAGGGGAACCACAGCCCCCAAAAATGGGGGAAAAAACGTTGGGTCCCCCCTAACAGTCCTACCAGACCCTTGATCCAAGCACTGGCCCGGTAGGGCAGGAAAGGGGGGGGGGCGATCGAGCGCCCCTCCCTCCCTGCGCCTTAGAAGGCCACGTGCCACTTGCCTCTTCCCCACAACCCTGACCCGGTGGTTGTGGGGGTCTGCGGGCAAGGGGGCTTATTTGCATCGGGGTATCCCTTTAAATAAGGGGGCACCCAGATGCCGCCCCCCCATGTGAATGAGTAAGGGGTATTCACTAAAGGGTTAAATCAAGTAGTTAGTAAAAAGTCCAGACTTTTGACAAAATCATTTAATTGAAAAAAAAAACAGTCAATTTTTGACTACGCTTTTTTTTTTTTCATCTTCTGCAGACTGTAGGAAAAAAAATATGAAATTTTTTTAAATGTCATTTTGCTGCAACGAATTTCGTCCATAAAAGAATTTCGGCCGGACTACCGCTAACAAATTTCGGGAAATCGGGAATTCGGATTCGTTTGCATTCGTCTTAGCTATAATTCGGAATTCGGATGCATCCGAATCTCCGAAAATTCGTCCGGAACGAATTTCGGAACAAACCGAATCGCACATGTCTACTGACTATGCTCCTAGCCCAGAATGCCCAGAAGAGTTGAGGAAGCAGAAAGTAGCTGGGGCATGGAAGTGGTCCAATCCTGCCACCCGGTCGCCAGATAAGCATTTAAAGATTGGCCCCATGTAAGTATGCATATACCATACTTGTTTGGCCACTGGGGATCCCGTAAAGCACTTTAGTAGCCGGAGCTACTGCAGTGCTGGCCATGATCTTCTGTGTGACAGTACTGTGCTGAGTGGTAGGGATGTTCATATACCAAGTATCGTACTTAATTAAAGTACAAGTACAGATACTTTTCCAGCTCCAGGACTAGACTAGAGAAAAACTCAAAAGTTAGGAGGTAGCTGTCTTTTTTAAAAAGCATATACCGTATATGCCGGCGTATAAGACGGGTTTTGAGACCCAAAAACACTGGCCGAAAATCGGGGGTCGTCTTATAAACCGGGTATACTTCGGTATACTGTATGTAGCTTCGGCTACATACAGTATACCGCGCTGAGCCAATCACGGCAGGCTTTGTATTCATTAATAATGTCATGTGGCAGTTTTCCTGAGGGCTGCAGTTACTCTATCCTGCCACTTAAAGGAGTATACATCAGCCTGATCCTCAAACTCTCTCCCTGAAGTTCAACAATAAAGTTCCTCCGCATCATATCTACAGTCTGAATCTCACTTTTATCAATCACCATAGAGGGTGGTAAGTGCTAAAGGGTAATGTGAATCTGGATACCCCTAGACATGGCGATGATGGATGGGTATTATTTTCTGCGGCCCCTTTCGGGGGTGCGCTACAAGATTGTAAATGCATTCAAGATATTTTTGGCATATTATTGACCTGTTTTTGCATGTTTTTAAGTTAAAAAAAGTATAAATCCATAAACTTAGCACCTGAAAGGTCCCGAATCTTCCTTGTTTTTCCTCTAAGAATAGATACAATAGTTGTTATAGGGGCGTGGTGCATTGGTCCTGCAGCAGTCACTGCTCACCTTTCTCCCCCACCTCTTTGGCTGTGATATGTCCCTTGGCATCCTCATGTCTGATATAGGTGAATGGACTGGGTTAGATGTAATGACGTCAACGGGGCTTAGACAACGGGAGCCCAGAGAAAGAGAGCCTGCAGAGACCGGTCTGGCAGTCAGGCAGGACTGAGGATCGGGTGAGTATTTCTTCCTTGAGTCTCTAGAGAAAAAAGATCACTTAACCCTTGTAGCGTGGGTGTAGCCCCACTGCGTGGGCTAATTTTTCTACAGCCTGGAGTTTTTTTAAAGTCTCTTTAAAGAGAGTGCTTTGCAATGTTTCCTTTTTTAACATTAAAAATAAATAACTTATGAGGAACTTTAACCCACCCTTTGTGTCCTGAGCACCACTTGCACTCCAGGTAAACCTCCTTTTCTGCGTCGCCATGTTTATTTTAATTGTCAGCAGGCAATCTCTTTCAGGTTTTTTTTCGGATCTTGCGATGATTTTCGAATCGGGGCCCCTGGGAGTTGTGAGGATGATCTGCCAGGAGGGTGCAGGTGGGCTTTACTGAAGTCACGAGTACTTAGGAAAACAGACTGGAATTTATAGGCTGTGAGGGAGGTACAAAACAAAAGTTTTGAGGGGTATTTGCTTTTGTAAGGGTCAGAAGTAAATAAGTCAAAGTGCCATTTGAGCTGAAAGGTCCACTTTAAAGTCCAGTTGATGCTTCACGCATTTTATTCTCCTTATAGTTTTGGATCACCGTAAGTTATGATTCTTGAGTGGATGACTTAAAAATATTTTTAATATTTTCTGACCTCCCACCCCAGAAACCCTTTCCTCACCAGTGAAGAATCTGTTCATCATAATACACTAGTGATGGTGAACTACAGCATTCAGGGCTCGTTCACACCTGATGCAGTGCGTTCCGGCCCGATTCTGGCCAGAATGCACTGCATCGCATTGCGGCCGGCTCACTACGTTGTGGGGCAGGAGGGGGCGTGGCAGTCCATTGAAGTGAATGGTACCGTCCAGTCGGTCTGAAAAAAATGTTGCGAGCACTATTTTGATCGGACCAGACCGCAGGCATAATGTGCCTTGCGATCCCGTGTGGCCAATCGCATTGTGGCCGGAGGGCATGGCTACAGTGCCATTAACTTCAATGGACCGACACGCCCCCTCCTGCCCCAAAACATAGTGAGCTGGCCACAATGCGATGCAGTGCGTTCTAGCCAGAATCGTGCCCGGATTTGCTCTAGCCAGAATTCGTGCTTTGCTCATTTATGTGAGAATTGCTGTATGGCAGTGATCAGCAGCAATCATAGGCCTGCTATATACTCCAGATCACTCCACTGTATCAGCAGGTGAAGTGCGTCCAGCACACCCTCAGTGAGCTCTATGCTATAGTGTAAAAGCACCACCTCTGACATGTCAATCACATGAGGGTGGGTGGAGCGGAGAATGCTGGCTTATAAAACCAATAGGCATTCTCACACAGATTTGTAGTGGAATGGAAGGGGTCTGTCTTACCAAATCTGTTAGATTACCGAGTGCACTGAGCAGTATGGGTCAAACTCTGGTGCCTATTGGACTGAGCAGTAATAAACAGTACGCTGCCTGGCCAAAAAAATTGTGACCACCTGGATTTTGGGCAGTGTTATGATCTGAGGATGCTTCGGTTGGTCTGGTTTAGATTAAGCAATGCTCCCAAAAAAGTGAGGTCAGCTGTCTACCTGAATATACTGAATGACCAGGTTTTTCCATCAATTGATTTTTTCTTCCCTGATGGCACATTGGGTATATTCCAAGATGACAATGCCAGGATTCATCGGACTCAAATTGTTAAGAGTGGTTGAGGGAGCATTAGACATAATTTTCACACATGGATCGGCCACCACAGAGTCCAGACCTTAACCCCATTGAGAATTTTTGGGATGTGCTAGAGAAGACTTGACTCAGTGGTCTGATTCTCCCATCATCACTACAAGATCTTGGCTAAAGGCAGCCCAATGAAATATTAGAGTGTGTGACTTTTTTTGGCCAGGCAGTATATAAACATACTGCACAACTGCTGGAACAGGAACGTGGAGGCAAGACTATAATTAAGGTTGTCAGCACAATGACAATTTTACCTTAGATTTCTGTAACTTTAATTGACACAGCCGACATCCACAGAAGATCTATGCTTAGTTCTCCAAGATGTTTGGAACAACCTACCTGCAGAGTTCCTTCAAAACCTGTGTGCCAGTGTACCAAGAAGAATTGATGCTGTGTTGAAGGCAAAGGGTGGTCACAACAAATACATATTGATTGGATTAGGATTTCTCTTCTGTTCATTTACTTTCCATTTTGTTATTGGATACAAATAAACAATTAACACTTTTATTTCTTATATGGGATATGTAGTCCAAGAATTTGAGATCGCATCACATCAAGCAGCAGGGAAAGAGATACAAAGCACACTGGGAATCCACGAAGTTGGTGAAATTGATAGGAAGATGGAAGGCGGCACTCACTACATTAAAAGGGATTTTTTTAAGTAAAAACAACTCTATTATGTATTCCTATTACAAATGCTGATGTTATAATAAGATAGTATATCCTGGGACTTTATAACTCCTTTAATATACTTATTAGGGATGCACCGATACTAGTATTGGTATCGGTGCCAATACCGAGTATTTGGGCGAGTACTCGTACTCCCCAAATGCTCCGATACTTGCCACAGATACTGGAACTTCCGATCAGAGGGAGATCTCCCTCTGACCAGCAGTGCCGAGGGAGCATGGAAGGTGGGTTATGACCCGCCTCCCTGATTGGCTAGGAAACAGGCTTCACTTGTTGCTAGGCAGCCTGGCTTCCTAATCAATCAGGAAGCGAAGCGGCATATAATGACCCACCTCCCAGAGGCCAGGCTGCCTAGCAACAAGTGCAGCCGGCTACCTAGCCAATCAAGAAGCAGGGGTTATGACGTGCCAACCGGCTTCCTGATTGGCTAGAAAGCCGGCTTCACTTGTTCCTAGGCAACCTGGCAAGTGATGTCAGTGTTCTTTCGCTGGAACACTGGCTTCACAGGCAATCAGGAAGCCGGGTGATGGGTCATGATCCGCAGCCCAAATTTCTGATAATCGGCGCACATATATAAACATTTTTATTATTAAATGTATCAAAAGAAAGCTCTGTCTTCAAAAAAATGTATAAAATTAATTTGGTTACATAGCTTTTCATGATGGCGTAATTGTCAGTCAAACTTTCACAGCGCTGAAAACTGAAGAACAGCCTGGAAAGGAACATCCTGGTATCGAGGTGGATAAATGACAAGTCTAGTTGAATGCATCTACTTCCAGGTACCCCATGACCTGGATAACCGAGAACCTTCACAGACTGAACAAATAACTTACCGGCATAATTTGGTACTATATACACAGTAAATAAGTTTATTACATGTAGCATCTCAGCCTATGTACAACGTAGAACTGCTGCTGTTTCAATAAGCAGTTTCTGCCATGTTACTGTGTTATTAGCATCAACAGTTTTCTTACACAACTGTTTGTTTGTTTTTCATTATAATAGGCACTCTGAGAACAAATATCAGCTAAAACAAACATTTCAATTACCATTGTTTAAATGTACAGTATGGAAACCATAAACAAAAAAAAGAGATGTATAATAAAAACAAAAATTCTACTTTCAAATGTTTTTGTTTCGTTTCTTTTACACAGATATACACAAGTCCTTTTTTTCTCTCTCTCTCTGCCAAAGGGTTCAGACAAAAGTCCTATTTCTACACAGTGGCAGTTTACATTATAGGCACTGAATAAAAAAAAAATACAAATACAAATACAAAAGATAATTAAAAAAAAATAGTCTTTGACACATCTACAGTATGTCACTGATTCAACTCAGTATTTTCAACCCTTCGGGATTCCAAAATCAGAGGACAAAAAAAATAAACAAAATTTAAGTATAAATAACACAAATAGGTTTGTGATACTTTCACAAGATATTTGTAACCAATACTGTTAAAGCAGCCATTCTGCAGTCCATTTGTGTGCAAGAGCATGTAGCAGCCTTTGTGCACTTAGCAAATAAAAATAAAAAAAGGGGGCGGGGTGATGAATTGTCTTTTTATTGGCTGGTCCGGTCCGTGGAGAGAAAAACGATGTGTTGTTCCTGGGCCCTTTCAAGTAACTTCTTTTTCTTTTTGTTCTTTTTTTCCTTCTTTTTCATTGTTCTCTTGCCTAAAAAAAAAGAAGAAACAGCAGAGATGTAAAAAAGGTTTACATTATATTGCGATTTGCTTTGGATCATAGAAAATGCCTAAAATAAATATGTCAAGTCGATCAATACAAATATATAACAAGAAAAGTATTAGAGTAGTATTAAACTTTCAAGCTTTTTTCAATAATGAATCCAGATAAAAATAAAAAATATATATATTGTCCAGCAAAATATTTATTTTACATTTTTGCCCAAGCCATTAAGATCATGTTTCAGAACAGCTCCAACTTTCTCAGCTCTGCTTCCCTGAACTTCCAGTCCAGTACAAGATGACAATAGATAGAGCAGTCTCCAACAGGCATACATTTACAAGCTTGGAGAAGGGAGGAGAAAAGATGATGGAGGAAGTAGGAAAGGGTAGCAGGGGAATGACTTGCCTTGCCCTGCCTGTGTGTTTGTGGAGACACACACAGCTTACTAGCACAGACAATGGAGGCTCCATAGGACCCTGCAAGGGAAAGGAGCCACCCTAAAACAAGATGTCAAGATCAGTGCTCAGGGGACCAGCTGATTAAACATCATTTAAACATGGAGTCCAATCCATTGTAAATTATTTGATCAGCATTTGAAAGAGCTTAATAACCTTTTAACTTGAACATCCCTAAATCTGGACTGAGGGGGGATCATCATGTGAAAGAGGCGTTTCTGATGTGTAGCAGAAACGCCAAGTGTGAGAGGAGGTAACTGATGTGAAAGGAGGGGGCCCCTAATGTAAAGCGGTGGCACCTATTGCAAAAGGAGGGGTTCCTAATGTACATGTGGAACTTATATAAAGAGGGGATTCTGATGTAAGAGGGGGGATTCTGATGTGACAGGGGCTGCTAATGTAAAGGTGGGACTCTGATATAAAGGAGGAACTCTACATTGTGTTTTTGCATGGGGTTCTCCAGGTTGGTATACATTCTGGAGGGGCCACACTTTAAAAAGAAATGTTACATTTCCGTTTTTTAAATTTAGACTGGGGTGCCTCAAGATTTCGCATCTTTTTTAAGTGTAAAATCAGGTTGAGAAATGCTGCTCTAACACAATGCACAGCTAGGCAGGTGACACTGCTTTTTCCTGTCTCAGCTTTGTAGCTTCCTGTGTCACCTGCTACTCAGTGGGCTCGAAGCTGACCCACTAACAAGCAGGCAGGTGAGAAGGGAATCAGCAAATGTGCCAACAACAAAAGTAGCCATACCAAACTACAAATCCTTTGGTAAATAAAACTGTTTGATATGAACTGTATGGTTGGCGCTACGCTCCAAGCACAAAGAACAGGATCAATTTTCGCTACAGTTCTACTATATAGAAGAGATGTATTTCTGAAACTAGATCTTACTGCTTAAGAAAATCTCAGAGACTGCAGCTTATTTGTAGTGACTTTGTATATAATTATCCTGCTGCAGAACAGTAGTTTACTACACTCAAATCTCTTAATATTCTGATTGCAGTCATGAAACACAAGTACTAATCATGGCTTTAACTTGAACATGCTACTCTTGTGATCCCCAGTGGTTTGTAGTGCCGGCCAAAAATCTGGATGCACTTAATATCTTAATGAAGCCATGTTTTATTACATAATCTGCTAAAACACAAACAATAGACTGCAGCCCCAATCAGAAACACATGAAAGCGATTTGTTGTCAGTCAGCTTTAGACTGATAGTCTACTCTTATCAAAAGCTAAAGGATCAAAATTAAAATGCTCATTTGTTGATGGTTGCCAGCACTCAATTGCCATTGCTAAAAAAGGAGGTCAATTCAACGATCGTTAGTGCAGCCACTTAACTGGCAGTAATTTTAACTATGTTGCTGAAGCGGGGTCACAAAACTGTGCATGTATGAAGTTTCTATCATGGGACATCAGTTCAGGGGGGACACTGCTGGAGCACGACTCATCCTATATCCGCAGGGGGAGTGAGTGCTCCGGCGAGGACGGGAGCAGGATGGAGGGTAAGATTTGTTGTATCCCTCTATAGTTGGTGGTATTCTGCATTGCGCTGTATAGAGGACTACAAATCCCAGAAATAATACATCATACAGCGCAATGAGGAATTCCACCAGCTATAGAGGACTACAAAACCCAGCAATAATACATTATACAGTGGTGCAATGGCGAATACCGCCAGCTATAGAGGACTACAAAACCCAGCAATAGTACATTATACAGCGCAATGCAGAATACCGCCAGCTATAATGTATTGCTGGCATTTGTTGTATGCCTCTATAATGTACTATTGCTGGGATTTGTAGTCCTCTATAGCCATTGCCATTCTGCATTCATTGCTATATAGTTTTACACTTTTCATTTCACTATATTGCACACCACACTTTTTTTTTTTTCTTATTTACTATCACCGCTCCAAGTTTGCGCCCGTGATGGACTACAATCTCAATACAAACTAGTAGCTCATCACTGGAGCCATTTTTTAAAATGTTTTTTATTTTTTATCCGATTAACCGATTAATCAAACTCAATAATCGGCTAACTAATCGATTTTGAAAATAATCGTTAGCTGCAGCTCTAGCGGTGTTCGGAATGGAGGAAGCGGGGCCCCCCTCCTCTTACATCACTGGCCAGCGACCTAAGAGCAGGTGGGGCCAGTGATGTAAGAGAAGGCGGGGCCCGTCGATAGCAGATGAGGCGGGGCTAGGAACAGGAGTCGGGGCCCCGGGACCACAGAGGCGCTGACAGGTAAGAGATCTCAGACCCTGCAGAGCCCAATATAGAGAGTCTATGGTGGGCTCTGCAGGGTCACTCTCCGCTGGGGCTCTGCAAGTGGCATGACTAGCAATCGCGGGGCCCCATACAAAATTTTGCTATGGGGCCCTGTGATTTCTAGTTACGCCCCTGGTGGGCAGGATGATATCTGGGGTATTTGGCTCAAGGGCTCCCAGGAGAACTAAGGTGCGGATTCATGACAACTGAAAAACATTGAAGTTGTTGCCTAACCAATCAGGATTGTTGCTAAAATGGTCAACCAACAAAGATATTTAGTTTTTAAAAGATGTTGGAGAATGAAACCACTTGACAGTTTCTTATACACCATGCAGCCAAAAGTTTGCAGACCATTGACGAACACACCTACTGCGTACAAGCTTCGTTGACATCCCATTCTCAAACCATGAAGATTAATATGGAGTTGTCCTTCCTTCCTGCGGCTTTAACAACCTCCACCCTTTCCGGATGGTTTTTCACAAGAGTTTGTAGGGTGTTGGTGGGAATTAGTTCCCATTTAGCCAAATGAACCTTTGTAAAGTTCATGTATTGATGTTGTAGGAGAAGACCTGCCCCTCCAGTTTATCCCAAAGGAGTTCAGTAGGGTTAAGGTGAGGGCTCTCTAAAGGCAGTTCCTCCATACCAAACTCATCAAATCATGCCTTTATGAACCTGGCTTTGTGCAAAGGGGCACAGTCATGCTGGAAAATAGTAGGGCCTTCCCCAAACTGTTGGCAAGTGTACAATGTTCTAAAATATATCTGTACTGTATGCTGCAGCATAACAGTACAATTCAATGGAAGCACCTAAACTCAATATTTATTTTATTTTATTAATTACAGTTATTTATACAGTGCCGACAATCTACGCAGTGCTTTACATAGTGCACATTCACATCAGTCCCTGCCCTCAGGCCGCAGTCAGCTTACATTCTAAGGTCCCTATTGTGCACGCATAAAGGGCCAGTTTAGACAGGAGCCAATTAACCTTCCAGCATGCCTTTGGAGTGTGGGAGGAAACCGGAGTACTTGGGGAAAACAGGCAAACTGCTTGCAGATAGTGTCCTGGCCAGGATTCAAACCGGGGACCTGCAAGGCAGAAGTGCTAACCACTAAGCCACTGTTAGCCATATAGTGCATCTATCCAGGGACTCCATTTATGACATCTCTGCACTTGAATTCCTAAAACTGCATGCCTGCTGTGGCTAATAGGAGTTGTTCCCAAATGTTTTATTTATTACATATTGCATGTGGTAGAAGGTGAAAAGGATGACAGAAGCACCCAAACTCCCAAGCAGGCAAGAACAGAGTCAGGAATTATGGCTGGAAGATCTTGCTTTTGGAGTTTATAAGACATAAAAAGAAATGCCTAACTCAGCCCACTAGGTTCCAAGTATAATTAAAACATTATTTTGGGGCAAACTGGCGCCTTATTTTGTCTATGATGAAATGTTTATGGAGGTTAGTTGTGATTTGCAGTTTGGGCTAATTTTTTTCTACAGTTTTTACAGATCAACATCTATGTGTACTACATTTCTGTGGTTTTGCCTCTAATAATTCAAAGCCATGTAGACAAATCTGCTCCATTGGGCTAACAACTGATATTAAATTGTTCTTTCCGCTCCATAAAATATCAGCGTTATCACAGTTTGATTTATTTGGATTTTTAATTTGTAAAAACTACCAGTTCTTTCCATCTGAAACAGGAAGAAAGGGTGTAGAGCAGGAAAGAACTATTGTTTGGTTATATTAATTTAAAATTCCTTTAGAGTGCTATAGGACAGTATAACCAGCATGCTAAAAATACACAATGTATTTCTTCCATTCATTTTTTTTTAATTTTTTATCAAATCAAATAAATCATAGGATCTAAAACCCCTGTCCAAGACATTTTGGCTGAGGTGACAGGGGAGATGTCCTATGGTTTTAAAGAACAAAAACTGGAATATCTACTTTCCCCACAGTTAAAAAAAAAAATATATATATTCTGGACTTTATCTAAATACTACAATAGCTGCCTGGCTGTTATACCCCCTTTGATTTAATTATGTTTTGAGTGACTGACCCGAAACAGGTTAGTAGATCAGGAATGTCCTTAATTATATATGTATCCTGGGCCAGTGATTTAAAATATTGAAGCTAGAGGGTCAGCATGACAGCCAGGCTAGAATTTTCGGAATGGAAAGACAGCGATGGCAGGTTCCATATATTCCTTAGTGATGATTTCCTTAAAATTGTGCTTGTGTCAGTCCACAGGTTTTTAATTTCGAGGGAAGATGCAAACATCTCTGTTACGGCACGCACCAAAAAGGAGTAATTCATGCATGTCCACCAAACATCAGATATCTATGGACACCCTGACAGATGAGGTGTTGGCCTTTATACTAGTATCCAGCTTGTTCTTAGGCTACCTCCAGCCATTAGTGAATAGTCAGATTGGGATAAATTCACATGCCTTCCTCAACAACCCCTGGCCGAGCCATTTCATTGCAGAGATGCGATTGGCCAGGATGGGTTTTACCCAGCTGATTATTACTGTTGTCCTTCCCTACAGTAGACCAGTGTAATCAACAAAGCACTTCCCATGCTTTGTCTATTGGAATGTATATTTACCCAATGCGAACAATCAGGCATATCCATTGCTTGTTACACCATTAACAATCCAACCACTGTTAAGTACTGTGCCCATATTGTTGATGCCTGTAAGGCACCATTGGGATTAATGGGATTAATTCCAGCTCCACCTCGCTGAAAAAAAAATGTACAGGTCCATAAATTTGCCAGCTTTGTAAATAGGATTTACCTTTTTTACCTGTTAATATGCAGTTATTTATCCAGAACAGAACACACACTTCTTCTTGCCATGGTTGAAACTATACTAATGAAATGCTAGGTCTGTGTCACAAAGCGGGCCATGTTTTAAGTTCTCCGACGGCAATAAACAATTTTAATATTTCTCATTGGGCACGATAGATAAAATGAGCTTGTACAAACACAAATGATCAACAGTGGTACATTGCCCAGGTCCACAGTGCCATATACTCCTGCTGTTAGGTGAGAATTACAGATTCTCCTTATGCAATGCAAAACCAATGCAGTAAAGAGAACAGTAGTTCAGACGAGGACACGTTAAACCGAAACACATTTTTACTTTAAAATAATGTATGTGGTACACAGTGGCGTAACAATCGCCATAGCGACCCAGGCGGCCGCTATGGGGCCCGTGCACAGGGGGGCCCGGCCAGGCATCCCTCTGATGCCGTGTGGGCCGTCTGGGTCGCTATCGCATCTCGGGTGCTGGCTGTCACCAGAGGGGTAACAATCGCCATAGCGACCCAGGCGGCCGATATGGGGCACGTGCACAGGGGGGCCCGGCCAGGCGAGGATCTATGAGGATGTACGAGGTGATTCAATGCAGTTTGAAGTCCAGCCATGCTTCCCCATCTGTCCTAACTGAAACTCTGTACCTGCGTACGAGCTCTGCCTGGGAGAGAATGTGCTGAAGTCTGAGCTTTGCAGCTGTGATCGAGTGATCACAATTGCAATGCTTTCCAGGCTTGAATACAAATATAAAAGAAATGCATATTTTTTATATATTATTAATTATGCATTTCTTTAATTTTTGCAAAAGGTGAACTTATCCTTTAAATGGATCCATAAGAATTAATACACAAATGTAGAGACTATAAACTGGCCTCACATCTAAATAAAATAATCTTACAAAACGTCAGAGAATCCGGGACATAGAAATGGGGCGGCAAATATAGACCATCAGATCTTGCAGAGCAAACTATGTGACCATGTGGTATTAAGGTCTTCATCCTATTGTGATGTTCTAAAGCTTCCACGGGGAGGGACACTCACTTGTAGAGGCCCACTGTCCACATTCAGGATTCGCTTTTATAAAGCTAGAGGGAAACTCTACATTCTAAGGAACATTTTGGCTCTGCCAATGAAGTTTATTTGAAATAGAGACGACGTGAGAGAGAGAGAGAGAGAGAGACAGTCTGAAAAGAAACACCAGCGTATTTAGACTAAATAAATAAAATGCCCTGAAGTCAAAATCTCTACATTTATGTGAAAACATTATCACAATATCATTTGCATTGCAGTTCCCCCCCCTGCTTCTTATAAATGCTTTTATGCACGGCCTAGTACCTAGCATTAGATATCCCATTTAACATTGAAACATATCCAAGAGCATGTAGAAATCTCCCACTCCACTTCTGTGGTCTTTTCAAACAACCAGAGAGAAAAAAAAAAAGAAAAAAAAGAAAAGATTTCTTTCTTGACCCAACAGAAAAATAGAGTGTACACACAGATTCTGGCGCCAAGCAGATTTGATTTCAGTGTAAGAAATTAGATTATCTTCCATTAGGACCGTGCGTGCATTTAAGAGGTTGTAGCTAAGCTTATTTGTGATTTTCTACTCTGCAATTCCTTCAAGTGAATACATGGAAATTCCCTTGTATTCGGCATACGCCTAAAGTGGTTTCACCGATAAAAGGTACTTTGCCTTCCACTCAACAAGGATTGTTTACATAGCCGAGGAATTATGGAGGTTGTAGCTTGAGTGGGGCCAAGGGAGGAAATAGGGGGTAAAGAGACGTGGGACTATTATTCATATTGACCAACCACAGGACAGGTTTGATTTTCTAGAGCAGGTTAGAAAATGTAGCCATTAAACAATTGGTTGGTAATTACATCAATTAACCAACTGACGTGAAGACAACAGACACGGCTCCAGGTTTTCTAAATTAGTCATATGCGTGTATTTAGTTGCAGAGAAGCTTTGTTTATTTAATGGTTGCTTATGTGTTTAGGTTATTGACCATTTCCCATCATGGTATATGGACACTCTCCGGTATTGTTGCAGCGTCACCAGTGGAGTACCTTCTTTTTATTTTCTCCACCGATTTTCTGGTGTTGTATGATTTTATTTGGGTATATCTACCATGTTGCTAGGTTAAAGCGTATCTAAACCCAAAAGCAAAGATGTAATATTTTGCAGCTTACCAATCCTTAGATTGGTGGCTGCATTAGTTTTCATTTTTTAGGACTTTTTAAATTTTCTTTCACTGTTGGCTCTGGCCAGTAAGTCTATTATTTTTCCAACTTCCTTTAACAAAAACCAAGCTGTCCAAGAAAGGTAGCAGATAGCGTGTTCAGACAAACCATTTATACAGGGGTGTTTACAATGGTCAGCTTTTATTCATATACTGTATGTAATACCTTTATCCCAAAACAGCAAAAAACAAATGGTTGCTGCAACTGCTTAAAAAGTGTTAGCCTGAGTTTGGATTTAATTTGTTAGTCAAGTCCATCTAAATCTGTACACACTGGTAGCAAAATTGCGGCCCTCCAGCTGTGGGGAAACTACAAATACTATCATGCATCTGCCTCAGTAGGCCATGCCTGTGGCTGTCAGACTGGCAATGCCTAATGGGACTTGTAGTTTCATCACAGCTGGAGGGCTGCAGTTTGGCTACCACTGATCTAACACAACCCACTCCTTGGGGGACAATGCTGCTGTCCAAGGGTGGCTCCGTTGCTCCTCCATATAGTGGTGCCACCCTAAGACAGGAAGTACGTTACCAACTGCATCACTAGGTTATATGGGAAAAAAAAGCCTAAAGAAAACTAACACAGCCACCACATTTAAAGGAGATCTATGAGTTGAGTGATTTTCACTCATCCTCATAGTTAGAGCCGACCTGTGACAAAGAAGCTGTCGCATGTCGGCTCTATTGATCGTGAAGTGAGTGAACACATAGCGTCGCTCGCTCACTTTCCAATCATCTCCCTGCAGAGAGCGGTGACTATCAGTCACCACTCCCCACAGGGATTCCCCACTCTCCAATCCTTCAGCGCTGAGTGGAGGAACGAACGGGGAAGGGGCGGGGACCGCTGGCTCCGCCTCTAGATAGGCAGACTCAGCTGTCACTCACGCAGCTAGGTGGATCCAGACAGTATTGTCAGGATCCATCCCGGCTGTGGCGCTCTCAGTATATCATGGGCAATATCACGCTATATACTGAGCTTTGGGTCATGGGAGGAGGTTAGTATATTTCCTCTCGTGACCTATGAGAGAACTATGAGGAAAAACACTTACCCCATAGCTCTCTTAAGGATTGCTAAACTTCAATATATTACATTTTTGTTTTGGGGTTTAGACACGCTTTAACTCTTAATCCTTGTGTTACTGGAACACATTGTGCTGAATTCTGCATTGTTTAAGTGAACCTTACCAGGCCTACAATGTTTATAAAGTAACAAAATTGCTAAGCTGTGGGCATCATGCACCGGTGTTAGGTTTCGGGCTGGTGGCAACGGGCAAATGCAACGTGCTTTCAGCTTACATTTGACATCAGTTTAAGATGCTTCTCACATCAATCACAGTTCATTGACCGGTGCATTTGTCCTGCAGTTGACCTCCTTCTGACCAGCAGTTGACCTAAGCTGCAGCAACCAGTTAACTGCTTTTTCATTGACTTATAAAGGTTTCCAGGAGTACCCAAATCAAAAGCATTCCAATTGGAAAAAAACTTGAGTTGATTACCTGATAACTCTGTTTCCAGGAATCTTCCAGGACAGCCATCGAGATATAGGCTCCGCCTACCTGCAACAGGAAACACACCAACCACATTAAATAAATAGACTCCTCCTTCCATCCCAAGTCAGTAACCTCTAGGACCGAAGGCTACCCCATGCACAAAAGTATCCCCTCCTTCATCCAACCTCGGATGCCACCTGGATACACACCAAGGGCGGGAACTGGCTGTCCTGGAAGATTCCTGGAAACAGAGTTATCAGGTATCACTGCCGCGGCGTTGTCCGAGGCCACAGCTACATAGTGCCCGGCTAACGCCGCCCGGAACTGGCAGAGGGCTAGCTCTATCGCCTTTAGCTCTCTCCAGTTTGACGACTTGAGGCGGCTCCCCTGCTCCCAGGCTGCCTGCCAAATGTAGTCCCGGCAGTGAGCACCCCAACCCCAGGCACTGGCATCTGTCGTGACGACCAGCGGTGTTGGCTGAGACCAAAGCCTGCCGACTGAGAGGTTCCGACACTCCATCCACCACAGAAGTGAATACACCAGGGGGGGCCACCATCTGGCGCCAGCTCACGTGCAGGAGGATGGTTGCCTTCCCTGAGTGATGGAAGGGAACCTTGGCCAAGAATAGGATGGGGGTCCGATAGGGAAGCCCTGCATGCGCCGCAGCAGGTAATCCTGGAGTGGGTCCCGACGCATAGCAGGGTAGGCTCAGCCCTAAGGCAAACAAACATGAGCCCTGAAAACAACAAACATTACGATGTCCCCGTGTAGCCGGCGGAAACACAAAAAAACTGACTTGGGATGGAAGGAGGAGTCTATTTATTTAATGTGGTTGGTGTGTTTCCTGTTGCAGGTAGGCGGAGCCTATATCTCGATGGCTGTCCTGGAAGATGACTGGGGAAAAAGTGCATAATTACACTGCCTGCCATATTTTATTTATGCTCTTCATTATAAAATAAAACACCATTATAAGCCCTCTGGGATACCTACCCTGCAGTCTTGAGCTGCAGAGACTAAAGACAATGCACTTATAACCTCTGCGGCTTCAGCATGGAATAAAATAATCACAGGAAAATGGGGAGCAATCCAAAATAAAATCTATGGCATTAAAACACTGGAATAAGACATGAGTACTAGTACAAGAGTAGCAAGAACGTCTATACATTATTCATGTATTGTGGAGATGCTTAAACACAAATCAAGGGTTCTTCTTGGTTACCACAATACTCATTTTCCTTCTGAAATTACAGTCTACCCCAGGGACGCCCATAATTTTTCGTCTGGAGATCTACTTTTCAAATGACGAGCTCAATGAGATCTACCAACGAAAAAACACCTGCATTCAGGGGCGGGAGGGGGCATGGCAGTGCATTGAAGTCAATGGCACCGCAGCCACGCCCCCAGTGCAATCGCAGCACCAGGAATGCAGGCACATTAGTGTCTGAGTTCCGGTCCAGTGCGATCTGCAAAAATTCTGCATTTTTGCAGATCGTGCTGGACCGGAAAACACAGGCATTAATGGAGCCGTCGACAGGGAGCCGCCGACTCGTGCTCCAATGCATTCTAGAGGCCGAACACTCTGGAATGCAGACTTTGTGGTGTCAACTGGCTCTCTCCTCTCTCTCCCCTGTTTCTATCTGCTGTCTCTTCTCTCTCTGCTCTCTCTCACCTTTCTTCTGTTTCTCTGCTGTCTCTTTTCTCACTTTCCCTGCTGTCTCTCCCCTGTCTGTCTTTTCTTACCTCCACTGCAGCAGCTTCCCAAGTCTCCTTTCCTCTCTCCTTCCTGTCTGCGGCGTCTGACACATTCAGCCGCACGAGCACCGGGGTAGAACAGGGCACAGGTCAGTGAGCCGATCGCGATCTACCAGTGTTCACTTTGCGATCTACCTAATGGGCACCCCCTGGTCTACCCCATAGTATAGCCACCACATTTACAAAATCACCAATGCAAACACAGCCATTAAAGCTGAACTATTGCAGCTCTGCATTCTTTAATAAATCATTAAATGTATTTTATGCAACTAGCATACTTTAATTTTACTTGGCATCAGCCTCTTGCAATTCCCTGTACTTTGGAGCCAATCAGACTCTGCTATATGAGCACAGGTCGTCAACAAGAAACATGCTAACAGGAGGAGAACGCAGAGTTTTGTGGTAATTAGTTTTTTAGGCATTTCATCATTAATGGTTGCAGGGCTGAGAGGTCAATCTGGTGTGCTACATGCAAATATTTGAGAGCGCAGAGAAATGGCACCATCAGCTTCCCATTTCTCCATCACTGTCCAATCAACAGGCAGGAGGTAGAGAGAAAATATCACTGTATTCTTTGTACAGGTCTGTACCTGTAAGGGCAGGTGCACAACTGGACGATCTGTGACTGCGCGGCAATCTGCATGATGCCGTGTGGTCACAGAGTCGCTCATCACAGGTGGTCGCGCTGTGGCTGCCATTATTTTCCAAAGGCACCCCAGTCACTCCGGGTGGATGTTGCGGTTTCCCAGCGCGATTCCGCTTGTGCATCCAAACATGATCGCGGCTTAAACAGTCGTGCATAGTGTATCGCAAAAAAAAAAAAGGTACATGTACCTTTTTTTCTGTGATTGCCACGCGATCTGCAACTGCGCAGGACCAGAAGTGCGTCCGGGATCACTCAGGTCTGCACTGGGCCTAACAGGGAAAGGTGTCATCCACCCAGCTGTGCTATGGAGCACGGCTGTATAAGACCCCTTTCATATGAGTGGTCCGATTGGGTCTACCTGTCCGTTTTTCAGGATGCCCAATGTTGATCTATGGGGAGCTGGGTGTAAAAGGATGGGAGTCCGATAACACCTGGTTACCCCCGACTCCAAACCAGGTCCGGAAAAACAAATGGAACACAGTTCCGTTTTGTCAGACCTGGTTGTGCCGGATTGGGGTAATCTGATGTAAATGGACACATGTATATTTACATCCAACTCCCCATAGACTAAACAGAGTCCATACGTTTTAGTTCTTTTGTCCATTGCAAGATAGCAAAAAAAACTGGATGGACCTGGATGCCACAGTGATGACATCCAATCCATACTGCTCTGATCAGGAGGGGATCTGTACACGATCCTTCCTGATCAGCTCATTTGAAAGGAGCCTAACTGAATGCACCGAATGGATTCTTTACAGTTAAAACAGATCCATTATATGCATTTCATTTCTGTATTTAGCATCCGAGACAAACCTTTGATAAAAAAATTATACTAAATGGCCTGTCCACACAAAGGAAATTTTAGTGCTAAACAGAACCTGGTGAGCTGGATCGGCCTGGGGCTTCTTATAAGTCTTTGGTTGTATACTTCAGGAGCAAGATCGCCCTTTTTAATTCCCAACGTTGTTCCTGTCCACTTGGGATTTTTGGATGTTCCCACATCTTCTGTTGCATTCTCATCATTTAAAATAAATGAATTCAGCATGACGTGTAAAACCTTCTCATAATGGTGCCAACAGGTGTGCCAGCTGGTGTAATATGTTGGTGCAGGTCAAGAAGAGAAGCTGATATTGAATGGAGGGAGTCTTTCCCGTGGGTTTCCTGGGCTTGGTCACATGACCTCATATATCACATGGCTTATTGCAAAAGATATCAATGTTTTTAAAGAGGAACGTTACCCACCAATTTAATGTCTCCCAACAGAGACACTTTCAAGGCATGCCAACTATCGAGGTTGCAAGTGTGCTTATTCAGCTCTTAACCAATCGTTAAAGCTCTCACGTGGCTGGTGTCATAGCTGATCACATGGGTAGCGCCATGGCAACTGCAAATGGAGGCCAAAATGGCACCTTCCTTGGCTGTAAGGGATAGGAGGTTGAAGTTCCGCTTTAAAGTTGGAACTCCAGGCAGATATAAAAACACACAAATGCATAAAGCTCGGTATCAATTAATACATCCTTAAAAACCTGTAGGAGTTACTAAAGAGTTAGAGAAACATTAAGTCCCCTGCCCTGCCAGGCAGTGCTGTGCAATTCTCAGGACTGGATGGACAGAAATACAAATACTTTGGCAGGTAAAAGATCTACCATATATGCCTTTCATCTGTATTTAGAGGAGTTTAGCTTCAAATTTCTAGAGAAAACTGGGAGAATGGGAAGGAGACGCTAACTGTCTTCAGCTGGCATCAGGAAGACCCCTTGCATTAGATGCTTCTCATTTTGTAGCTGTCTGGAACTTTACACCTACTAATGAACTATAACTCCCAGCATGCTCTGCTGCAGATGGCAAGCACCTGTGAAAACACTTGCCTCACTGCCAGAGCAAGAAAGAAGTCTGACCCCAGCAAGTATGAAAGGAATCTCTAGTGAGGTTTGAAATCCGTCCATTATTAGGCATTTTATCATTTCAGCGGAATTCCACCTTTTTCCAGTACGTAATGGTTTTTACTTTTGTTATGTTAGCCAAGAGTTTAAATCATAGATACTTGGTGCCTTATATAATTATGTCCGCTTCCAAAAACAATGTTCTTGCACAGAAAAGAATGTAATAGCAGTTGGTTACATTAGAGCCGTTACTTCACACGATACATGCATGCCGTTATGAGGACCAGTCACCTAATGCTGTGTGTGGGAGCTGGGTGGTCTTGCAGATCACATCACCGGTATTTCCTGCATGCCCCTGCCAGAGCATAGCAATGCATGAGGATAGTGTTCTGACCACTTGCACATGGCGGAGTCAGCAGGAGAGAGCCTTAAAGAAGAACCCCTTACCCCTGCAGTGGGACTACCCCCACACCACAAGGGTCAAGTGTTCATTTTGTCTTGGGGTCTCAAACAAAGCAGACATACTCACCAGATTCTTGATCCAGTGGTGGTCAACACCTCCCCTCTGCTCTGGCTATGGAGTATCCCTCGGCGTCCTAATGTCTAATGTGGGTCAATAGACTTGCATAAGATGTGATGACTTTAGCGGACCTAAGACTCGTGAAGCTCAGAGGAGCAGAGGCTGTGGAGACAGGTCAAGCAGCCCCGAGAGACTGAGGATCAGGTGCGTAAATCGGCTTTTTTATCCCACTAGACAAAACGTGAACTTAACCTTTGCAGTGCAGAGGCAGCACCACTGCAAGGGTAAGTGTTTAGTTTTCCCGGAGTTCTTCTTAGAAGGATAAGTGCGCTTATAGTTTTTCTTTCCCCCACCTCAACCTCCCCGCTGTGCTAAACTCTTCCTCCCCAGATGCATACTCTCCTTCCAATTTTGCCAGCTGACCTCTGGTGTTGTACACCCCTTCCCCTGCTTATCTTCAGTGCACGGACCATGCCTGGGCAGTAGCTTCCTATAGGCTTCTATGGAACCATCTCCCATGCATCTCCTACCTCTCCCTTGCTTCCCAGCTATACTAGCTATACTAGCCCTTCCTCCCCTGACAGAAGCTGAAACAAAGTAATTCAGGTATTTGCTTGCCTTTAAAATAAATACATTTAATTCCCCCACAAGACCGTGGGCTCCACGTGCCTGTCAATACAGAGAAATATGCAACTTTGTACCAAACATGTCTGTGAAGGTTCTCATTTATCCAGGTCATGGTATACCTGTAAATAATAAGTCAATGCAACTGGACTTGCTGTATTTTTCTTGAAGACGTTTCACTGGTCATCGACGACCAGTGAAACGTCAAGAAAAATACAGCAAGTCCAGTTGCCTTGACTTATTTTTTTTACAGGTATTTGTACCAAACAGCTTTGTTATACAATAGCTGAATGTTCATTGTACAGACACATAGTTACATAGTATTTGAGGCTGAATAAAGACACAGGTTCATCAAGTTGCATGCACCTTTATCATTTTAATGATGTTTATTCTTGGAAGAATTTAATAGGATTCATCTGAAAGTTAAATACATTTAAAATGATGTATTAAGGAATGCAGAGCTGCATTAAAGTGTGTAGGTTATATTCTGATGTCCAGCTTTAAAGCCCTTTTGAGATTATATTTTAAATCAGCTGAATACATTACAGGTACGTAAAAAGCACAAAAAAATAACAGTAAAGCTTACAGTTCTTTTTTTTTTAGAAAGCAGCCACAGCCCGAGTACAAAAGCCTGTCCCCTGTCAGCATGCTGTTAAGTAGTGTCCTTGCTCTCTGCATAGAAGCAGTTGTCACTCTGCAGAGGTCTGCATGCCTTCTGCTTAATCAATCAGATTTCTAGCTCTGCAATAAGCAAAGCTCATGCTCCCTGCAGAGCCACAAGGATTGACTCAGTAGGGGGCGTGTCAGACCTCTGTAGGGGGCGTGTAAAGAGACCACTGTTTCCATGCAGATAGCATGGGTCCTTTGTCTGACGAATGCTGGCAGGAGACAGATTTTTCTCAATATACGGCTGCTTTTCAAAGAAAATGGACTGTAAAATTTTGCAGATCTTTTCTCTTGATGCACCCGAAATGCATACAACTGCTTTAAACGGAAAGCTCAGTTGGCCCCCAAATGTGTTTTAATGCAATCAACAGAAACGTACCCTCGTAATAAATTCTAATATGAGAATGAACGTTTTGATTTCATCATAAATGTTCATTAAACCGTAGGCAGTTATATTTTGGCAAAAGCACCTTTTTCCAACTTTCTTTAAAAAAACAGCCCTTCTAATCTAGTTTCCATTAGACTACCCGCAAAAAGCGTCTACAGGAGCACATAGATCAGCCACCCTTGTAAACTGTTTTATTTTAAAAGGTTGCTGACACATTTTGGACAGGTAACAAATCATAAGTGCTCTGCTTAGGAAGTATTTGCAGAGTGAGGCTACAAACAGCCAGGTCATCAAAAAATCAGGTAAGATGCCAACAAGACTCGGTGAGATTCTCCATCTCTTACAATCAGTTTGACAATTTATCACTCAAAGTATCAGGCCAAAAGAAACAAATATAATGCAGGAGAGTCAAAGGCCAAAAGGGAGAATGTACAAATACTTCAACTATGGAACATGGCAACCACACAACAAAAATGAAATCATTTGCTTTTATTCCCTTCAAACGTGTTTTTCATTCCCATACACATCTATGGGATCACAAAAGTTGCTTAAAGCAGGTCAGAAGGAGGACAACTGCAGGTCAAATGCACTCCCTAATAAATTCTAAATGATCTCAGTAGAGTATTTAACTGTATGTCAAACTGAAGCCTTTTCCAAAATACTAGAAACACGCAGCGCACAGCTCACCAGTCATACATTCTTGTAATTCACATTCGATGCACAGATGACCCTCTTCTGGAGCGATGGTCTCAAAAACTGTAGAACCAGCACACAATGATCTTCCAAAAAAACGACTTTATTCCACAGGCATCTGTACAAAATAACAACCGGTAACGTGTTTCTGCCTTACGTGCCCTTAGTCATAGCTGTGACTAAGGCCGAGTAAGGCAGAAATGTGTCAGCTGGGCTTTTCTGTACAGATGCATTGTGTGCTGGTTCTTCAGGTTTTTTTTTAGACCTTTACCAAAAGAGATTCCACTGCACTCCTTACCAATATATATCCCATGATATGGGTGCTGAAGTGACTGTGGGTGACTCTGCTAAAGTCAAAATGTACTGCGTCTCTAGCACACCGGAGTCAATTGTCCATAATATATATCTTCTATTGACGCATGTATATCTGGTCACAGAAAATGCAATGTTTTGGGGGCACTTGGGGTCCCTTCACCAGTCACAATATCATCAAATTGTGCCTGATGAAGGGACCCTAAGTTGCCCCTGAAACGTTTCCTTTTCTGTGACCTGATAAACTGATGCCTTTGATACTAAGCCAAGCCCTAAATCAGTTCATTAAACTTCTGTATTGTCCAAACAATGAACAGAAAGTGATCAAGGAAATGAACACACAACTTTTAAAGGCAAGTCCACCCAAAAATAATAATTTCTGTATTTGGTAGACCTTGCAGAGCTAAATTACCTGAAAGTGTATTACATCTCACCTGCTGTGGTCAATACAATCGTGCCTAGTTCATTTTATATTATGGAATATACAGCAGGATGGATTGGAAAAAAACAATGGTGGGCAATAACACCCCAAAACTCCTAGGTGGCATTAGGAATTATGGAAGGGAGGGCTTGCTTTTGTAATTTCCAAGACATAGGGTAGGGCCAGGGGCTGGCTCAGCCCTGCCTGCGCCAACTATAACCATAACATCAATTTGGATGTCTGGCATTAACAGCTGAACAATGATTTTTTTTTTTCAATGCAAACACTCTGAAATTGCAAGGTAAAAAAAGTGCATGAATGCTTATGCTATGTGTCTTGTGGCTTTCTCAGCAGGTTTCTCAGCTGTTCAGGCATATCAGCAGGACCCAGGATTCGCTATGACCTCTTGGTTTGATCTCCGCAGGATGGGCAGGTCAGAGGTCATAGACTTTCCACACCTCCCTAAAAGTATATAATTTTTTTTCCTACATTTTGCATTAGGTGTAGATAACATCACAGCACAGCACGTAAAGGGGGAATTTACTAAAACAAGAGCAGCCTAGCATAGAACCCAATCAGTTTCTATCTTCAGCTTGTTCAGTTAAGCTTTGAAAATGAAAGTTAGAAGCCGATTGGTTGTTTTTATCTGCTCCAGTCTTAGTAAATTATCAGTCAGTCTCCTCCTAGTCCTGTCCTGGGTTATTCCTTCTATTTTGATTGACAGCTGCCCTCAGTAAAACAAGTGGCTGATAAAAGTGCAGGAGAGAGGGAGGGCTTGCTGGGGATAGAACAGCCTTTGTTACATGCCCAGTTCCTGGCAAAGAATAAAAAAGTCGTTCCTATAGAGAACTTTGTGTGGGCATAATTACATCACTTCTCTCTGATGGCAGCATTTCCTTTATCACCTCCCACTAATGCAGAGGAAGTAAATGTAATAGACTCTGCAAGATTGCATATGGAAAATATAGAATCCAGATAAAGCAAAACCTTGCACAGATTTGCAAGTATTCTTGCTTGCGTTATACATCAGTTCTGATTTAATTATATTATTGTGCTGCCACAGCCACCGTCAAATTACATGAATACGAAACTACAGGTCAAAGCATTCAAAACTGCAGCATATGCCCAAAACACAGTCCTTGAGTTGGGGGATAAATACATTTTAAAATTAATCAGGAAGGTACTATGTAGTCAGTCTGCCTCCAAAAGAACACAGAAAATTGCCAGAAAAACACATCTGGGTTGACTGAACCTCAACTTCCAGCCAACAAATAATTTTATGACCACCAAAACACGTTAGTAAATTTGAACCTCCGTGTTTGTCTGCGAAATGTGACACTGTGAACTAGAGCCAAAGTTTACTGCTTAGGAGCTCGGAAGGTCAAACCTCTAAAATGTTATCAGTTTCCATTTAGCACAGACAAAATGTTATGACACTAAAGAGCAAGATCATTTTGCCACATGTCTAGGCTCTCGAAGCATAAAAAAGGTCCCACAAGGTCACAACCTTTTCTTGAACTTCTCTAGCCAAGCCCTCAATTTCGTTGACACAGAATCAACCATTGGTCACATCACATTTCAACCTCAGCAGACTTGCTACAGGATATGTTCCTGTCTAGATGACATCCAACAGAGACCAGGTTCATGGGAGTCTGGAAAACTACCAGTCTTGTATTTCATACCAGCCGAGAAGCCTGTCAAAGGATCATGTAAGAGAAAACATCTGCAATGCTACACTGAAGGAACATAATGTTGACAAATTAACCTTTTTGAACCGGCCAGTCAGAGCAAGTTAGCAACAACAAACTGCTACATTAACAATGGGGTCATTTATCCAACTTTCAATTGTTTAAGAAAAAAAAAAAGTAGTTTGTTAATTCATATAGCTAGGTCTCTGGGAAAAGAGTCTTAAGAATTCAAACAAATTTCCCTAACGTAAGGTATAATTCCTCATAGTAAGAAGTCCATGAATAAATAAGTATATAGGCAAATATTTACAAAAGAATAAAAAAACAATTAGATCTATATATATTTATATCAAACCAAATACCCAAGAACCAGAGTGTCAGTTTTTATTGCCACAAACTGCAAATCTAGCAAAAAGGAATGTATAGTGGTTTTGTATAGCTTAAAATTATTGTTTTCTTTATTTATTTTTTCTTTTATTAGGCAAATACAAAATACTGCATATTAATATTGTTTATTTTCATTTTCAGCCAGCAGGTACAACGCTTGACTCCTTACACATGTTTTCTGCCTTTTTTTAGAGCTCAAGCTCCAATTTGCACACAGTGGTGAATGTAAGAGTCTAGATAGTGACTCCACCTCTTCACTGCTTGTTAATTAGTTTTAATTAGACAAAATCTGAAAGTAAGCAGCTCCTTCTTTGAAGTGTCATGGGTGAACCCTTTATTCAATGCTTATTTGTAAAACAAAGATTTTTTTATAAATATTAAAAGAAAATATTAAAGAATAGTTTAAACATGTATAAACTTAAAAAAAAAAAAAAATACAACTGACCCAAAACAATAATTTTCAACCCCACCTTCCTTCCTTAGACCCTAGAAACATGGAGGGCAGTGCTGGAGCAGGTAAAGGGTGAGTAGTACTTTGCACCACTCATGCAGGGAAATAAATAGGTTATAGTTATTTTTTAATACGGATGTTGGGCTTTATTTTGTTCCTTAAAGAAAATAATTGGACTTTAACACTACTTTTATTCTATACAGGCAAGTCAAGAAAACTTGCAAATGCAATCTTATAGACTTTTCTATTTGTCCTTCAGTTGAAAGCTCTTATATTTTATAACAAAGAAAGCATCACTGGTAACCCTCTAAATGTTAATGCTTACAGCTCCTAGTCTCCTGCAGGCATGAGCAAAGAGTAAACATCTAGAAAGATGCTGGGGATGCCCTTCATAGAACAGACCCTATATTCTCCTCTCCCCACAGGATTTCCTTCTTTGTAACTGATCAGTTGCCTATAATAACGTCTTACAGGAAAGTAAAAATGATGCTTTATCGATTGCAAAGTTATCTGACTGTTTTACCTGCATATTAGATATTAGGTTACATTTTTTGTTTTATCATTTATTCTTAGAACTTGCTCTTGTCCTTATTAGACACCATGGCAAATATTCAAACTTTGCTTATTGCGCTGAAAGAACGGTAGATACCTGAAATTCAGGTTATATTTAAATATTCAGAAGGGGACTATACATGGAATACAGAGCATATCTTAATATTCAATAGGGAACTGTACAGAATGGAGTTTACCGTGTTTTTCTTGATTAGTAAAATTAGGATATTACCTATTGAATAATCATTTTGGGAAAAAAAGACAGACATTTACACAACTCAGCCACTGGAAACTATAGAAAAGTTTTTGTTTAGAGAAAAGTTCTCAAAAGTATCAGAACAAAAAAAAAAAAAGAACTGTGTCATCATAAAACTAGACAAGGACTAACATCTCTATTGTGCGGTACTTTTCAAGGATCATTTTCTCTTTTTCTAACCTAGCAGTGACCTTAAGTTTTTCTATAGATATTTCTAAGAATAGCACATCTGTTCTTCTTTACCGCTGTAACACGATATTTTATACCCAATATAAAAGTGTAGGCCCCCTGCAGGTCCATGGACCTTTGCCAAATTCTTCAAATAAGACTGTTTCAACAATGGTGGAGTATTCTCTACACCGGCCCTTGAGAGATCACACACGCACACCGAAGTATATATATGTAATCTCTTCACCTGTAATCATTTTTTTCTTATCTTTCTGCACATTTTATATGAAGATGATCAGCATTATATCACAAAAGAAGGAAATCATAGAACTTTTTTCTTAATATAAATATATTTTTGTCAGCGCTCCAACACTTTTTTTTAATGTTCAAACATTTCCACATTACATTAAATATTGGAATGTGATCAGCTTGTACTAAGACTGAAGGGTTAATCAAATCTGGAGAATGGGCTTATTGCAGATTTTTATTCACCTAAGCGTTTGTGTAATTTCTCATTTTCATGGAGAATGATCCAATTTAGCAGCGAGTCACAACTGCATGAATATGGTCAAGCAAGTCAGTGCTTTTTGTTCATTGATTTGCCAGACTGGCAAATCAATACTCTCACTGCTAAAGAGCAACGGAGTTAAAATCAGTGAATGTATTGGTTCATATACCCCTTGCAGCAAATGCTTTTCTCAGTGTTACTGAGTAGGACTGCAGCCTTTTGTTATTCAACCCTCATATCTCTTATAACTCTTATATCACACTTATCAAAGTAAAGCCAAATAATCAATGCTCTGCTCATAAAAGAAACATAACATAACAAAGCCTAGTGTTCACACAATAACATTGCACTGAGACATTTTTTGTATGCAGCACAATGCATGGCATCAAGGTGAATTAAAAATGTTGTTTTTAATTTATTTCAAAAGTAATATTTAAACATCACAAAAAGTAAA
>NW_017306307.1:1710471-1715276 GCF_000935625.1 Nanorana parkeri
AGTTTTACAACGCAACATACCACACATTAGCGTTCACAGGTTATACGGAGCATAACACATGAGGGCTGGTGGTGAGGCAACTCGTGGACGAGGTCACCCCGCTGTTCTGAGGTATGTACAAGTGGGTATAACCAGAATGGGCAAATGGGGGGGGTAGTTGGCATTATAAATTATATAAATGCAAATTTAATATATAAATATTACATTATAATAATCATTTAAATGCGTCAGCTACTACCTGCAAATAGAAATACATTTTTCTGACACAGGTAACATCATTCAATTCCTTTTTTCTATTTTTGCTGGGTCAGGGCAGCAAAAAATGCCAGTAAAATAAAACGGCCAGACAATCCAGTCAGCATTAATATTGGTCAAGCAAATCTGTATGTGTGTGGCCTTCTATACATGAATGTCTTCCTGTGCAGGACTTCAAGCCAAATTACTTTAGACAAATCATTAAAGCAAATCATGTGCCAATTCTCTCTCATGAGCCTACAGACTACATTTCTCTTGTGGGATTAAATCATGTAAGACTTTTCTGCATTCCTTCAATTCAAAAGATAGACAAGTTTCAACGTTCTTTAGATTTCACTCCTATTTACATACAAAAATAAAAAAACGTTATGTAAAATTAAATCATAAAAAACAGAACTTCCTGAAGACCTACACCATTAATGTGTTCTGCACTCCTTCTATAATTACAATTCACTTTAATTAGCGATAAAAGTGACACTAAACCCAGGAGTTAAATCTCAAAATTGCATTCAAGTTCCTAAACTATTAACAAAATGTATCTTCTTTGTGTATCACTCGGCTGTAGATCCTCAAATCATCTCTGAATTGGTGCTGACACTGTCCTTCCTTCTGGAGGGTGGCTACTTTTGTTCCCTATGGTCCCTGTGTGTGTTGTAAAGTAGTCACCGCTCCAAGCTCACTTCCATTATGGACTACTAGGGATGCACTTATACTAGTATCAATGCCCAAATGGTCGGATACCTTCCCGGATATCGGAACTTCCGGTAAGAGGAAGATTTCCTCTGACGGGCAGTGACGTAGGGCAACATGGAGCCATCTTCCAGGGCAATTAGGAAGCCGGGTGGGGAGCAATGACCCACCTCCCAGCTTCCTGGCCAATCAGCATCGAGCCAGCTTCCAGGCCGATCAGGAAGCCAGGAGGTGGACCAATTATTGGCAGGTCATAATCCCTGATTGGCCAGGAAACCACAGTCGAGCCGGCTCCATGCCAGCGGAAGCACTGGTATCGCTACTGGAGAGTACCGAAAGCAAAATATCGATACCGAAAAACCGGTAATAGTGCATCACTATGGCCTACAATTTCACATTTAGTTTATTGAGGTTATAGTCCATCACGGGAGTGAGCTTGCGAGTGGTGGCTAGTTTACAACACACAGGGACCATGGGGAACAAAAATAGCCACTCTCCAGAAGGAAGGACAGTGTCAGCATGGATTCAGAAAGCATTTGAAGGGGGGGCTTTAATGTCAAGGGAGGTCACTTTTACATTTTTAAATCTGTTTTTTTTTTATTTTTATACTTGTGTCTTGAGGTTTTGCATACTATTAAAAGGGTGCCATGACTAAAAAAATAAAAAATGGTTAAGAACCATTGGCTTAATGTATCGCAAAGATAACTCCGCTTCATACGCTTAAGTTAGCTAAGCACTTCAGGGCTATTCAGCTCACCCTGGAGGTTCCCTGCAAGCTTGCAACAGTTTAGAGGATGGGACAATTTAGAGACAATCCTCCTTATTAAGGTATAAGGGACCATTCACACCACATCCAGATCATCTCCAGACCAGACTGTTTCCGGACCCAAAATGCATTCTAATGGATCCCTATGCCATTTCTGGCCTCTGTTTAAACCAGTGCAGTCCATTCTAGACCAGACCAGAAAAATACTGCACGTCTCATTGTCTGGTCTAAAATGCTCTGGAATACATGGAAATGAATGAAAAATACATACAAATGCACTAGAACACCCATTTTAAGCATAAAAAAACAAAACAGCTCCGTAACATGGCAAAATTGCAATAAAAATGTGGCAATATGCAATGCACTGCATTCCAGATCTGGTCCAGAAAATGGTGTGCACCTGCCCTAAAGAATGAAACAAACTAGGATAATACATATGTTGCTATATGCACTAGAAATCAGGGATGCAACAGTTTAAAAGATGCTGATGATGCAACCAAATTGATAAATGCCCCTCCCCCCCCCTCCCCCATGTTATAGAGATACATTTGAGAAATAAAGAAATATAAAACAAGATGGCAAAACTAAACCAAAACCTTCCAAAAGCTTTTTAGTAAAAATGACTTAATGTCATAAAACATGAATCATTTTTTGGAAAACATTTTTTCCGTGAAACAAAACTTGTCATCGGTTTCTTTTCCTACATGAAGGAATGCAGCTAGAAACGCAATTCATGAATAACAGTAGAAGATGACACATGTAAAAGTGATTGTATGTGAAATATGCAACATGCACGGGGAAGGGGGATTAGCACAATTTGTAAGTTGACTGACTAAGGAAAAAGTCACCATGACGGCATTAGGCAAGTCTGGTTTGAATCTAGTGTTCCAAGCAAAAGGTTCTTTTTTTTTTACTTTGACACATTAGGTTATTTATCAAGAATATGAGTTAAGGTGGAAAAAAAAGGCTCCAGTTGGTCTTTACATTTATATAAGCTGAAGAGGGACTTAACATATAGATTTGCATGACCATGCCATCAATATGTGAAAATCTACAGGAGGTAAAAATAAAATTGTCCCTTTTGAAGGTTCTAAATGTGCAAATGACTTCCCCTTTTAAACCTATTTACCACAGTAATTAGTTGAGGTTTCAGAGCTTCTCCCAGGAGTGGTTTTGGCAACCCAGCATCTCTGTTAGTCATGCATTACTTGGCATAAAGAAGCATGCGGAAATACTAAACCCAACGACAAACCCAACCCCACTAAACCACTCTGATTTGAAGAAACGTGTCCCGTCCTGGAGGTTATAAGTCTTCATGGAATGACTTCAGTTTTGTAGTATTTCTGGGTCCTTAAAGTGACCCCATCACCACAGATGGTGCATCTGACACCAACTGAACTATCAAATGTTGGTGACCGATGCAGGGAGCAGAGCTGGAGTGGAAAGGAGGTAAGAGATACAGACATCCAGAAAGTTGGAGAACTATGAGGTGAGTGAAAATCACTCATCCTCATAGTTCGGGCCGACGTGTGACAATTAAACTGTCACTCAGCGGCTCAATAGATCGGGAAGTGAGCTAACGCATACCGTCCCTTGCTCACTTTCCGATCATCTCCCTGCAGAGAGCCGTGACCATCATCACCGCTCCCCACAGGGATCCCCCCCCCCACCGCTCCGATCCTCCAGTGCTGACTGGAGGAACAGACGGGGAGGGGGCGGGTACAGGGGGCTCTGCCTCTGGGTGGATCTCGACAACATTGTCAGGATCTGTCCCGGCTGTGGTGCTCTCAGTATATAGCGAGCTGTAGCTCGCTATATACTGAGCTTTGGGTCATGGGAGGAGGTTAGTATATGTCCTCCTGTGACCCTTAAGAGAACTATGGGGAAAAACACTTACCCCATAGTTCTGTTTTAAGTAAAATAGCTTTTGTATTGCACAGACCTGCTGGGAAGATTTCATCTAAGCTGTCTGATGAGGAAGGCCAGATCACAAAAATGGCTAACCAGAATTAGAAATCCTTTAGCAGGTGAAACAATTTACATATCTGTTTTTATCTGGTTGACTGAAGTTTGGCTTTAAAGCAAAACAAAGATGAAGACAGAAGAGTGTTCTGCTTCACTACATTATAAACGGAATTCTGTTCAGCATCCTCTGCCAAACACACATCCATGCTCTGACCTTGCCTTGTGATCTAATCTGGGCTTCTTGGTGGTACCTGCCGCTGGCAAGCACTTTATCACCTAATCTTTTGGGAAGCCCAAGGAGCAGCCGACATGTTATCAATGAATTATATATAAATGTGTCAAACAAAATCACATGGAACTTTTGGCCAACATAGAAAAATAGACACGGCACCGGCCAGAGGAATAGGAAAATATATTGGGCTTAAATGCATGCTTATGATCTCATCATCAAAGTCTTTTCTGGTTTTGTAATCTAGTGAGGGAATAATTAAAGCTCATCTTAAAGCTGAACTCCGGGCACAAAAACTCATTTAAATATATTCCTTTATAGCCACAAGGATATAAATCCACATTGTGTGCACCAAACACCTTTGCAAACCCAAATATTACCTTGTAAATCTAGTGATAGCATCACTGTGCTTCATACAGCCTTTGCAGAGAGAAGATCTGTGGAAAGGGGGCCTAGTGGGTCTACCCACTACTGGAGGGGGCAGAGACAAGACCAGTCACCCTGCACAAGGAGAGAGAGAGCAGTGACTGGTCTTTATTGCAGGAAGCTCCTGCACAGAGAAAAAGTTTCACGCTGGAGTACTGCACAGATATGGAAGAAATACACAAATTATCTACAATGTCATTTAATAAATATCTTAAAGTTGGGCATATCGTTCTGCTTGGTCACTAGAAACAATATTGTAAATAAATAATTAGAAAAAATTGTTCTGGTCATAATGGTAAAGATATTGGCAACTATGAAGCAGGGGTGAGTGGAGTGATTTTGCTCAAAATCGATTTCTCCACAGAACTATGGATCTCGTCATCAGTGATATTTTGCTGATACCCAGCTCTCAATTTTGCTCATGGAGCTGCTTAGGCAAAATTTGCTGGGGGGGGGGGGGGGGGGGGGGATCAG
>NW_017306307.1:1715689-1729642 GCF_000935625.1 Nanorana parkeri
CGGTGGGGGGGGGGGGGGGGATCTACTTTTTTTATTATTATTCAGGATTTTTGGGGCATCTAGGAAATGTTTTCTATTGGTCTTGTTACATAAGTATTTTTCCTCTTTTCTTTTTGTACTTGATCGTTATATGTGTACTCTCACTCTCGTGTTTTTCTTATGGTCCATTTCCCTTCTGTAAAAAATTGGAAAAAAAGGCTAATTAGGGGTTGCCTTGGGCACAAGAACAGGTCCTGGATAGTTGAAAGGAGCTTCTATGACCCTCGGGAGCCATTTAAAGTCCACTGCTCCCATAAAAACCGCCAAGATGCTACCATAATTTTGCCATCTCAATGCTGTTTGCAAAAATGTTACCATGATTTTACCCTAATCTCCATATTTTTCCAAAACCCTTGGGGAAATGTAAAAATCTCACTTTCTGCTCCGGACTGAGAATTAAAAATTTGATAATAAAATTGCTATGCTAGATCCCATTCATAAGAGGAAATAAAGGATCTAACTTGTTGCTAACAGCAACACAGGCAGAGACGTCCTCCTATAATGAGGCAGCCTGATGCAGTTGCCTCAGGCAGCATCTCTTAGGGTCACGTGCGGAGCAGCAGGCACCCCTTTACAGGAAGAAAGAGCGTCCCAGTTTGCTAAGAGCTGTTAGCAACCTGTGACGCTCTGGCCGGCATCCTGCCCATCTCCTGGCAACCAGTGACGTCAGTGAGCTGGGCGGGATTCTGAACACCAGCCCACCCTCTGCCTAGGCACACCCCTGAATAAAGGGCACTATTCTGCACCAAAACATACAGGGTCTACTGCACTCAAAAGACTATTCTTCTCAGAAGCAGTACAGGCTGGATTCAAACCATGTTTGTTGCAGTGCTTTTTTTACGTGTAGTGTTGCATTTAAATGTAGCATGTCCTATTTTGCGGAACACACGATAGACATGCAACCCTGCAAAAAAAATTGTTTTTCGGATCGATTCTGATTTTTTTTTCGTTTTTCACATTTCAGATCTGAAATTTGATTCGGTTTCCTGTCTGGATTTTGTATATGTCCGAATTTTCCTTTTTGAATGATCCACAACAGAAAGTAACATGAGTGTGCCTGTAATGCAATCCCCAATAAAGGGAAAAAAAAGTCACATGTCCAATTTAGTTTTGTTTTGAACGAAATTCAGATCGATCCGAATTTTCATTAAACAAACATCCGAATTTAATAAAATAAGTTCGACTATCTATTGGAAAGGAAACGCAATTTACATGTCTAAACACACACCAGTGCAGTATGTTGGTGTGAACTGAGCCCATTGAAAGCTTTGTAATTTTACTAGTTTGTGCTCTGTGCCTTCCCCACGCACATGGTGTAAATGAGCCCTCAATGAAGCAGTTTTGCTAGTCCAATTTCATCTGTGCATTCCTGTTTATCTACCAACAAGATGTGAAGAGACAGACCGCAACACTGAGACATAAAACAGAAAAACTTGTTAAGGAAACTTCTATTCCTTGTCTGGTGAGCAGAGAAAAAGCATCCAGTGATGGAGGAGGAGTTGATGACAGCAGAGAAAACCCCTAAAAGTGATAGAGCATTTATGAGCGTAGTTGTGGTTTCAAGAGATTGTTGCTGTTTGTGTCAAAAGGATTACAGCTTCATAATACTTCTAAAGAGGCACAGAGAAAAATTCCAGCAGGAATGTAGTGAGGATCAGACTTGTGATCTGCTATAGGACACATGGCAATATCATGTACATTACAAAAAAGTCAGCCCAGCCAAAATTGTTCTGTCCACTCTTGAGTGCATGATGGTGTTCTGAATTGCCCATGGGCTTCTTATAGTTGCTTCTCCTGCCAAATTCTGCATAATTTGGCTACCATTCACCCAAAGCACAAAATATAAAATATTAACCACTTATAAAGTGATCCACAACTCTGCCCCCGCATATATATCTCCAACCTTGTCTCAAAGTATAACTCTAACTGTACCCTCCGCTGCTCCCAAGACCTCCTGCTCTCTAGCTCCTTCATCAACTCTTCCCATACTCCCTGCCAAGACTTCTCTAGAGTCTTTCCCATCCTCTGGGACTCCTTAACCAACCTGTCCAGCTATTGCCATTAGGTGATCCCTGAAGACTCATCTCTTCAAGAAAGCCTAAACATTGAATTTTCACTTTCTCAAGCAATTCATCCCCACGCAGCTACCACCTTTTGTATCACTTGATCTTCCCTTCTAGATTGTAAGTTATCATGGGAAGAGCCCTCCTTACCATTTTGTCTTGATTTGTATTATAACTAATGTCTCCCTTATATTGTAAAGCACTGAGCAAACTGTTGGTACCATATACATCCTGAATAATAATAATAAAAATAACATAAAATAAATGAACAGTCCCAAAGGGAACCTCCATCTTAATGGCATGGAAATCTTGCAACTAGACTTCCTAATGTTGGCCATACACTGGTAGATCTTTGAATAAGCTTTCATATAAAACAATCCCATCAGAACATTTGAGAATGTCATCAGAGACTTGTAGAATGTTGTTAACAATTTTATTTAGCTTTAATATTCGATGTTGAAATGAATGGAGTTTCTTGAATGAAAACACTCAATCACTGTTAGAATTGCATTCATGCGAGAGAAATTCTCTATCCCACTTTTTTCATATTTTCCTCACTAAAGTCAATTTAACCCCATTAACTATTAGAAAATTGAGCAATTGTTCCGAAAACTAAATTTTCAACAAAATTCTACCGGTGTATAGCCAGCTTTAGACACAATGAACCAGTGGCTGATTCAACACCCCTTGCATATCTACCAAACTGAACCTTTATAGTGCTAACTACAACATGGTAAAAACAATTGTTTACCATAGGAACAGAAACACAGGGTATGATTTCCTGTGGCTGCAGTTCGTAGTATCCCAAACCTTGTCCTTACCCCACTCAGTCCTTAAAGTGGATATAAACCCTACCTAAATGAGATTTTGTTTGTTGAAGCACCTTAAATAGTTTTCAGTCTTTTATCATCCTTTGTTACACCTCAGTACTGCTGATCTCCTGCAGTCTCCTTGAAAACACTTTCTCACTATAAGAAAGCAATCCAGGGAAGGCTGCATGACATTTCTCAAGGTAGATATCCTGATGGTGACAACAGTGATCCATTCTTGTGCAATGTGTGTTGAAATGCCTACTTGTAGTTGCTATTGGAAGCCCTTGTGACAGAGGGTCCTTCGATGCAGCATACTGGCAGAGGACAGACTTTTTTACATAGAATGTGGCTGCTTTCTAAAGAAAAGAAAATGTAAGACTTTGCACACCTTTTGTTTTGATGCACCTGGAATGTACTTAGCCACTTTAAACTGAAAGTTAAATATTCAGAAAATAAATTGAAAGTTAAACATCCAGAAAACAGCCTGTGTGATTAAGCATCAGACTTATGTTCTTACCTCCCGGGCAGTGTCTCTGTGCCATTTTACATCTTCTAGACTCCGCAATGGTCGGGCAAGGAATTGTGTCTTTTGCTGGCTTCTTCACTATCTGTCGTGTCCTTGTCTCCAGGCCCCACTTGAACCCACATGTTCTGTTATTTCTACTGCATGTTCCCCAATCACTCCAAGGTCCTACCTCACATCCATCTGGGAAAACGAGAGAAAAATATGGGGTCAGTTATCTCTTCTGTGTCAGTTATTTTCAATATTCTTCCTAATCCTTCAGTATAACGGAGCACAAATTGAACTGACATATTGTAAACTGACTCCACTTACCTACACATTCCATAGTCTCGTCCAATGGTGCAAAACCGTCTGGACATTCCTTAAAACAACGTCCTTTGTGAGAGTAATAACCGTCTTTGCACTTTGTGCAAAAGTCTCTACTAAAACAAGCATCACAATTCTCGATTCTGCACCCTGTTAAGAGAGGAAGGAAAGGGATGGGGATTAAAAAAATAAATAAATTACTTCATATACTTTTCTGTTAAACCAAATAAATTGGGCAAAGCCAACAGGAGAATTGTGTGCCCACAGACCCAAATTATAAAAAAGGGCAAGTCTCCCAGGCATATTAAGTCACTCTGCTGGATTCCTATATCGGTTGACTACAGGAATCCCAGCTACACATTAATTAGCAGATATTAAAAGGTGTAACACATTGATATTTTCCAGTTTGCTAAACCTCTTATATCTTTGAGGAATATCATCACCCCAACCCTGCAGTGTCCTAGCCTGTAACAGGGAGCAAGGAATTGCTGGCCAAGTTCATGGGTATTGGGAGCTTATAGGGAGGAAAGCATAGACACAAAGTCTGGAAAGTAAACCATAAAGACAGATGTCAGAGTTGTGTAAGAAGTCAATAACAGCAATAAAAACACAAAGACTTGGGAAACTTGGAAGACAACTTGGAGTCAGATAATCAGCAGGTGGTGAAAAGGTCACCATGAGGAGACAGGACCTGAGAAGTCCTGGTATCTTGCCAGAGATCCTGCTGGTGGGGTTGCCTTATGGAACTGATACTCCCAGGCTGTGACTTTGCCTGTGATACAGCAGTGACAGACAATAGAGCAGAGGCTAGCAAGTGACGCAAATGAAAAATGGAAAGGATAGAATAGACTGAAGAGAAAAACACTTAGGGAGTTATTCACAAAGCTGACAAAGGCAGGCGAGTGAATGACGCAGCCAAAGTGAAGTGAGACGAACGCTGTTCGGCTATTCATTTCTGGCTTGTATGGCTGAATTCAGCCGTACATCGGCTGCCTACGGCTGCACTTCGGTCAGCCGAAGTGCAGAAGGCCTTCGACTCAGCCGATCCAGCATCTGAGGGGGGGGAAGCTGTAGAGAAAAGTGTGCATAGGAAGGATAGCATAGTGGCAGAAGTCTTAAGCAAACAAATCGATTTTAGCCACCAGCCTGATCCTCACAGTCCATTGCTGGTGTAATTGAATATCTAGTTAACAAAATCCCCTCTTGTGATGGTATAAACCTAAGCAGCTGATCTGATCTGGAAACAGGTCAAATGTAAATATACAACATCTAAATACATACATGAAAATGATAATCTCATCACTGAACACTGCTAGAACTGGTGTAATCTAATCAGCCATCCAGTGCTGAGATGTACTCAGTATTGCCAGACAAGAACAGCCAGGTTGGGGACCTGACTTTTCTATGCTACAGTTATGCAACACAGGGAGGTCCCTCCTTGCTTTCAGCCTATGACTTGGCAATGAAAGTGTCTGCAGACTGATGAGATTATCGTTCTCTCCCAGCCTAAATGCTTCTGCACAGGAGGCTGATAGCAAGACAAATCTAGGTATTTACATTAAGTGACATTTAAAAATACATTTACTTATTTTTATGAACACATAACTGCATTTACTGTCCAAAAAAATTAAAATAAAAAAAGGCCACACTAATTTAGTTGGATCGCCATTTGCTTTGATTTCGGCATGCATTCGCGTGGCATCATTTCGATAAGTTTATGCAATGTCACAACATTTATTTCCATCCAGAGTTGCATTAACTTGTCACCAAGATTTTGTAGTGATGGGAGAGTCATATCACTGCATAAAGTCTTCTCCAGCATATCCCAAAGATTCTCAATAGGGTTAGGGTCTGGGCTCTGTGATGGACAATCCATGTGTGAAAATGGTGTCTCATGCTCCCTAAATCACTTTCACAATGTGAGCCCGATTAATCCTGGCATTGTCGTCATCTGGGGATATGCCCAATGTGCCATCAGGGAAGAAAAAAAAAGCCATTGATGGAAAAACCTTGTCATCCAATATATTCAGGTAGGCAGCGAACCTCATTTTTTGGGCACAAAACATCACTGAACCTAGACCTATTATTTAATGGAAGGCTCGGACCTATTTGCATAGCCAAATCCAGGTGGTGAATTTTCTTTTGGACGGGTGGTGTATATACCCGGAGTAATGCTTTAAGATCATTACTATTCAGCAGGAGCCATGACAGGCCATTATCCTCCTACCTTCATCACTGACAACTATGAAAAACAGCGGTGGAACAGCCAAATACAGCTGTTGAGTTTTAACTGGTCCCCATGTTTATTGCAGCTAGTGGAGATAAATAGTGCTTTTCCCCCCATGAAGAGAGTTGTATTTGTGATACCGGTATGAAGTTATGCTAATTGACCAGTTAAGTTATAAATTGGTCTTAGTCAAGTTCTTCTTTAAATAAAATATGTCCGCATTATAATCTTTTGCTAGAATGTAAATAGGTCAGGGAAAACGGAGTATGTGTTGCGGCAGAATGCTTTTTTTTTTACCTGGAGGAACAACGGGCACACACATTATAAATCAGGTACATTATGGGGGATTTGTGGCTCATTTCTGTAACACTATATTCAGCATCAATGCAAACTATCAGCAGACATATGGAGTTACAGCCTCGTGCATTTGGAACTCATTTCATACGGCACGATCCTCGCACTTTTGGTCCATTGCATAAATCATTCTGGTCTCATTGTGTCTGAGAAATATAGAACTTCTGAAATAACCATTTGCAAACTCCCCAAGGCTTTTTCCAATTGTATAGATGTTTTACACACACACACACACACACCTATGAATTCTGAGCAGTAAAGCAGTCTTTGTTTAACATTTTATTTATTCAATGGGTCAAATCAAGTCACTAGCCTATGCCACGGGTCAGGAAGGTCACAAATGCTCAGAGTGTGACACTGATTTCTTTGTTCACAAGCTGTAACGATGGTTCTTTTGTAGCAAGATGTTTTTACTAAGAAATGGAGTTACTTCTCATCCACCAATCAGCTTCAGACTTGGCCTTAAGCTATTAATCTGACTGGTGGCTGTGGAAAAATAATTCAATTTCCTTGTTTGAACACATTGATGCACAAGACCCTAACGCTAGACATGCACGTAGCAATTTGATAAAAAAAAAAAATGTTTTGTCTAAATTGTAATGTAAGCCATAAAATTGTTGTTTTGACCGACCTCAAGTAGATGGAAAAAACCTAACTGATTTCCATGGGACTGTTGTAGTTTTTACCCTGGCAGTTGAAAGTACACTTGGGATACTGAAAGCTTGGACCTTTAAAGCTGTGCATTCTTCATTATGAGGCAGGTTTTGCAGTCAATGGCCCCTACCACTGGGCACCTTCCCATACAAATAATATACTTACCAAGCACTTGGGCTAGTGTATTGGGTTAAATGTAACCTCATTTGATTTGTCTTGTGTGACTGAAGTTTACTTTCTTTAGTGAGCTAAGTGGCAAAAAACTATTTTCCAGCCCTTTCCCTCTTTTGTTGCCCTAAAAATTTCCTATGCCCTAGACCAGTAGTGGTCAACTTACAAGGTATAAAAAGGGCTTTAAGTATGACATGACATGACATCACTAAGGGGCTGCACTTAATATTATGTATATGTATCGTTACAGAGGACTGCCAGAGACTGTAGACATGTACATGTATTAGAATTAACTTAGATAAGCTACAAAACTTCAACATTACAGAACTCCAGTTGAATGTGACTAGCTACTACAAGCTATCTGATAATATATAACACCTGAGGAAGGAGCCCAACATATTCTGAAGGCTTGCATATTTAACGATATAAAATTAGCCAATGAAGTGTACCTATTAATCTTTTCACATTAATGGCTAGCACAGTACAAGATGATATTAAATCTTAAACTCTAAAATCCAGAGACTGCAGTATGTGTGTATAGGTGAACATTAATTAGAACAACATTTAATTTGGCAAGCCCCTCTGCATTGCAGTTAGCTTTTCCTTTACTGCTGTTCTCAGTTTCCAGACCTGCCGCACCGTACGGAAAGACTGCTAATTACGATTCAAGTTTGAATTTACTAACTTTGACACAAATAATCAGCCACAGTTTGTTCAAAGGTCATTCTAAATGATAACATGAATTAAAATGCCTAAAAAATACGGACACTTAACAGGAAAATTACATAAATGATGTGCTGCGGCGCAATGCTGAACAAAGGCAGGATTAGTGAACTATGCCAGACTTGCAGTCACATCAAAGAGGATTGGTTAAGATGATGGAAGCAAAGTGACATAAAGACATTTTTTTATTACTCTGTCTGGGAAATTTGGCAAAAGCCAACTCTAGTATTCCTTTTTAAAATCGTTTTAGAGTAAATTGGTATTTAGGGCAGCAATGGTAAACTCTGGTCCTCATGGGCCACCATCACAGCATGTTTACCACATTGCTATGTAAAAGTGCAACTGTATAAATTAAAGCGAGTCAAGACAAGTATTTACAAGAATGTAAATGCTTACCTTTTCTGCTACTCATGCCGTTGAACACTACCCCATTCTAGAGTAATGGTCACCCAAAGTCCTCTAGGAAATCAACACTTTTGGGAATGTCGATCACCTAGGTCCTATGATTTCTGCTGATGACCAAATAGCATGTTCAAAGGCACATTGCAAGTCAATACAATGGAAAGGAAAAACACTACAAGTAAGCACTAAAAACATGGTGGGACAAATATGGAATTCAGGAACCAGCAGGATTTTTTTTTTAAGGATCCAGTTCCATTGACAAGTACCACAGAAAACCTCAAAAAAGTTAGGCGCCAGCTGTAATTTAGGGAGATACCGGTTTTCGTATCAGTGCCGATACTGAGTATTTGGTAATCATACTCACCCAAATGCTCCCAATGCCTATCCTGATACCGGAACTTCCGGCATCAGGAAGCCAGGCGGCGAGTCATTACACGCTGCCCGGCTTCCTGATTGGCCCGGAAGATGGTTCCATGCTCCAACGTCACTTGGTGAGGAGGTAGCATGGAGCCAGCTTCCCAGCCAACCAGGAAGTCGGGCAGAGTGTAACAGACATGTGCATTTGGAATCGGACGAACCTGCAAATCAACGAAAACCAGTTGATTCGGCAGTTTGTCCAAATCCGAAATAACGAATGCCCAAATAAACTAAAACGATATTCCGGCGTACATAAATTCGTTTTCTGAACACACCGGCGGCCATATTGGCTGCTGGAGTGTTCTGCACATGCCCGCCGCCATATTGGAGGCGGAGCATGTGACGTCACATGATGGTGAGGTCATGTGATGTCACATTAGGCCTCCTGTAGCGGCGGCCAGATCTGAGTAGAAAAATGGCATTGTTCATGCGCGAAAACCACCTCTCGTTCTGCCGTTTCAGTGTGCAGTTTTGGATTCGGAGGCTCGCTGACTCTGAAACAAAAATGTGTTTCCTTTGACGAAACGAATAAAAATGTTTTTCTTTTTCATTTGTTTCGTCTTGAAACTATTTTTTTTTGTTGTGCACATGTCTAGCGTGTAATGACTCGCCGCACAGCTTCCGGATTGGTGGAGAAGCTGGCCAATCAGGAGGCTGGGCGGAGAGTCATTACCCGCCCCCTGGCTTCATGATTGGCCAGAAGGCCAGCTTCATGCTTTCTGGTCACCTGGTGATGAGGTAGCATGAAGCCGGCTTCCCGGGCCAGTCAGGAAGCCGGGCAGCATGTAATCACTTATTGCCCAGCTTCCTGATTGTTCGAGAAGCTGGCCAATCCGGAAGCCAGGTGGCGACTCATTACCTGCCCCCCGGTTTCTTGATTGGCCAGAAAGCCCGCTATACACCTCCATCTCCTGGTGACGAGGGAGCAGTGAGACGGCTTCCAGGCTAATCGGCGAGTCATTACACGCTGCCCGGCTAATCAGGAAGCTGGACAGTGGTTCATTACATGACGGCCGACTTCCCTTATGGGACTTCCGGTATCGGTATTCGGCATCAGCAAGTACCGGAAAAGAAAATATTGTTACACGTACTCTGAGCCGGAGACAACCGGATGTACACAGACACCCCAAGGCAGACCTGACTGGATGACCCATCTGAAATGGGCCTTACATTTTCTGTGCTCTGACTGCAATTTTTTAGGTTGCTGACAGTGTCTCTTTAATCAACATTCTGTTTAGGAACGAGCAGCGCTCACAGCTGCCAGACAAATTAGTCAGAAACAAACCTTGTTCTTGATCATATGATTGGCTAAGACAGGTAATCGCATGGCTATGTTTGTAAACAATTGTGAAGGACAAAGACCGCTGCCAGAGTATTTATTTTCCGAATGCACTCAATGTGCACACAGAATGAAATTATTATTTTTTAAGACAGAAAAAACTTTTTTCTTAAAATTAAAAACAAATTATGCACTTGCACCTTTTTTTGGTCCATACAACAGCCTTTAATAAAAAAAAAACTGAGCAGATAATTTATTAAAACATTAAAAAATAAAAGCCCAATAGGTCTTTAGAACCATTAAAAAAATATACATTGTAGGTAGGCAAATCAGTCAAATATTGTAAACTGACGTCTACAGATTTTGCTAATGACCTCACAATGTCTATTACCTCACAAAAGATTTAAGAAGCTAAGAACATGAAGTGGGCTCATTGTGATCAAAAGCATAACCCAGCAAATATGAGGGCATTTTTCAAAACTATATTGCCAATGTATACAAATATAGATTTGAAGGATGTGTTTGATTCATGTGGTAAAATTACAGCTTTCCACAAAACATAACTCTGAAGTGGCACTTGTGATCACGGCATGTATTGTGATACTTCGGGGGTGGGGAGCCTATTAGGAGAGTTTAAATACATTAAAGAATAATAAAAGTTTTGTTTGAGCAGCACAGTGACGACTTTAGAATATCATCATGAAAGGCTGAAGATTGTCTGTTAGGCTACTCGCTGTACAGTCTCTACTCTGTATACCAATTGTTGATCATGTGACAAGTATCATCCTATGATGGTGGGAAAAATCCCACAGATCATATATAGTCTTTTTATGTTATTCAATCTATGGAAACTTTTTATCCTCTTCTCTATAGAAGCCCTTAAGCAGTAGGAGTTAATTTATCTTAACATTTCATTAAAGATAAAGAAATTAGGTCATGGACCAACATATAGTCCAATTTAGATCTATACACTGGCCAGCAAGGAAATGGGTATATAAAACCCATAATAAAAGTTTAGAGAAAGACTCAAAAATGTAAAAAATTATATTTACACCTGTAGTAATATAGTTATAGATATATTTATAGATAGATAGATATATTTATAGATAGATAGAGATACACACAGAGAGAGAAATAGAAATGTATCATTTTAGTTACACACACACACACAGATCATTTTACTTATTCCTCTAGGTAGGATTTGCACACAAAAAAAAATCTGCATTCCCAGAAGTTTTAGCCCAGACCCCAAACAGAAAAATATTTTTGGTGTAGTTGCTTTTTAGTACATTTACTTGTATATCTGGCATGCACTATATGATATGCCTAGCTTTAAAAGCCTATATTATGGTACATTTTAAAAAATATGCAGAACATCTCTCCAATACATGCACAGTTCCAGTTGCCTTGACTCACAGCAACCTGCTCATACACTATGCACATGTATTGAAAAGGTTCTTGAGAGGTAGTTCTGGGAGTGGGCATGCATATATCAATAGAAACTGACCCCCTTAAATAATTTTTCAAAGCCTGATGACCATGTCAAATGAAGTAATAAAATGCAATTTCTCGATACAGAAACAAGGCAAAAGAAATAAATAATGCCGGATGAACAGGGAGGAATGGGGGTAAAATGGGGCATACACTTTAAAGCTCAATCCTTTCTATATTACATCATTTTTCCACATAGTAATTTGAAAAGTTTTTTGGGCATCAGCATTCCTGCACTATTGCATTTTAAGCCAAAGAGCAGAGAGGGTCAGATGAAATGGAATCATATATAATACAGTGACTTACTGGAACATCTGTTCATGTCAGGTGCTCTTAGTCCGTAGTATCCGGGAGGACAGGAATGTAAACACTCTCCGTACTGTCTCATCCCTTCTCTTCGCAGAAAGAAAAACAGTTTGGGTTGGCAGCGGATGCAACCATTGTCTCTTGAACATGACAGACAACCTTTGCAGATTGGATTCGTTCCATAGCTGGCTGTAAAAGAAGATATCCACAAATCAGTTTACAAAGCCACACAAGAAGTTTACATTTTACACACACTAGGAAAATAAACCTCAGAAACGTTTTACTACACTTCTTAAAAGTGAATTCTCAAAACATTTCATAAAATTTACAGACTGTTTTTTTTTCCCCCTTTTCTCAAGTTCAGTACAACAGATTCCGAGATTAAGATGAACTACAAGCAGACAGCTAAATGCACAGTTTAAATTCACTGCAATTCTGATAGTCCCTGCCAGACAGCACAGTCATGTCCTGAATTTCCCCACAGAGAGCAAAAAAGTTTAGGAAGGTCCAGGATCCGCCCCAGCCTGTGATTGGATAATGAAGTAGCAGCAGTACATTTATGGGCGGGCCCCTGTTTGTGCAAAGTAAAAAAAAGAAACCCCAAGTGGCTATGTATTAGCAGCCATTCACTCACTAAGCACTGCCGTGCAGGGGATTACAGGAGGCCTAATAAAAAGACAAATTCTGCTAAATAATGCTAGTTCTATGTAAAACCAAATTAGCTGGGATTACATAGAAATTCACTTTTAGCCTGGATTTTAGTTTTTACAAGTGTTCAAATCTGTCATCATACTCCATGCAATGCCTTTCCTGAGTTTAAAGTGTTGTAAGCATGTATGAAGTATATTAGGTGCTGGGGCACCTAGTATGTTGTTTCCTGGACAGTGACTAAAGCCGACCATATGGTGGGTGGCCCTGCCAGATGGACAAAAGTCAAGTACTCATTTCACTTTTGTCCAAGGAGCAGGACCGGAAACGGTCAGCCGAAGAGTGACTACAACCAATCAGTTGCAGTTCCTCTTCGGGTATTTTACAGCGGCGGGTGCTGGTTATCAAATACTCAAATAGGGATGGCAGCTGATTGGGAACTCTACAAAAAAGGAATCCCCCTCCATCCACACAGTTTAGGGTGGATGGAGGAGTCTGCTAGATTGCTTTTGTTCAGCCCGCAGGAATCTATTAGCGTATGGCCAGCTTAGGCTCAAATATTGGCTTATTCCTGTTGAATCATCTGAAATTAAAGCCATGGGTGCCCCTGCAAGCACGAGCTTGACAAAAGCTGAACTGGGTGGAAAATTATGGGTCAGTCACTGTTCAGCAGCACAGTGGGTGCCACGGCTGCTGTATACAATATCTGGTAATGGAGATTCCTTTATCCACGCCATTTAGCATTGATTTGAAAATCTAACAATTTTCTCCGACTGGGCTTAGCCATGTTTAGCAAGTTTTAATAAGACATGAATGGCAGCTCCCATTTTTATTTCCAGGCAGGTTCTCTTTAAAACTTAAATTGTGTTCCAGGCCTCTACTTATTTGACTTAAGCCCTCCCTTAGTGTCTGTCGAAAAAAATGATTTTATTTTGTTCCTATGTGGCCTGACATCCTTGACTGCATGGCCAAGACATATCACCTGTCATTCCCCTGTCCAGTGAGCGTGCCCTTAGTGCCCGCTGAGGTGCTCTTATTGGATAGGGGGATAGAGAATGCATTTTCTGATTAACAAGGGTAAAAACAGGCATCTTATGGTGCCTGCCCTTAACACATGAGAGCAACACCCCCCCTTCAGTCACATCAAGCATGGCAGCAATCCCCCTTCAGCCACATCAAGCATGGCAGCAATCCCCCTTCAGTCACATCAAGCATGGCAGCAATGCCCCTTCAGTCACATCAAGCATGGCAGCAATGCCCCTTCAGCCACATCAAGCATGGCAGCAATGCCCCTTCAGTCACATCAAGCATGGTAGCAATGCCCCTTCAGTCACATCAAGCATGGTAGCAATCCCCCTTCAGTCACATCAAGCATGGCAGCAATCCCTCTTCAGTCACATCAAGCATGGCAGCAATCCCCCTTCAGTCACATCAAGCATGGCAGCAATGCCCCTTCAGTCACATCAAGCATGGTAGCAATGCCCCTTCAGTCACATCAAGCATGGCAGCAATGCCCCTTCAGTCCCATCAAGAAAGGC
>NW_017306307.1:1730702-1774902 GCF_000935625.1 Nanorana parkeri
CCCCTTCAGTCACATCAAGCATGGCAGCAATGCCCCTTCAGTCACATCAAGCATGGCAGCAATGCCCCTTCAGTCACATCAAGCATGGCAGCAATGCCCCTTCAGTCACATCAAGCATGGCAGCAATGCCCCTTCAGTCACATCAAGCATGGCAGCAATGCCCCTTCAGTCACATCAAGTAAGGGAGCAATCCCCCTTCAGTCACATCAAGCATGGCAGCAATGCCCCTTCAGTCACATCAAGCATGGCAACAATCCCCCTTCAGTCACATCAAGCATGGCAGCAATCCCCTTCCGTCACATCAAGTAAGGGAGCAATCCCCCTTCAGCCACATCAAGTAAGGGAGCAATCCCCCTTCCGTCACATCAAGTAAGGGAGCAATCCCCCTTCCATCATATCAAGTAAGGGAGCAATCCCCCTTCCGTCATATAAAGTAAGGGAGCAATCCCCCTTTCCGTCATATAAAGTAAGGGAGCAATCCCTCTTCCATCATACAAAGTAAGGGAGCAATCCCCCTTCCGTCATATAAAGTAAGGGAGCAATCCCCCTTCCGTCATATAAAGTAAGGGAGCAATCCCCCTTTCCGTCATATAAAGTAAGGGAGTAACCCCCTTCCGTCATATAAAGTAAGGGAGTAACCCCCCTTCCGTCATATAAAGTAAGGGCGCAATCCCCCTTCCGTCATATAAAGTAAGGGAGCAATTCCCCTTCCGTCATATAAAGTAAAGGGAGTAACCCCCTTCCGTCATATAAAGTAAGGGAGTAACACCCTTCCGTCATATAAAGTAAGGGAGTAACCCCCCTTCCGTCATATAAAGTAGGGAGCAATCCCCCTTCCGTCATATAAAGTAAGGGAGTAACACCCTTCCGTCATATAAAGTAAGGGAGTAACCCCCCTTCCGTCATATAAAGTAAGGGCGCAATCCCCCTTCCGTCATATAAAGTAAGGGAGCAATTCCCCTTCCGTCATATAAAGTAAAGGGAGTAACCCCCTTCCGTCATATAAAGTAAGGGAGTAACACCCTTCCGTCATATAAAGTAAGGGAGTAACCCCCCTTCCGTCATATAAAGTAAGGGAGCAATCCCCCTTCCGTCATATAAAGTAAGGGAGCAATCCCCCTTCCGTCATATAAAGTAAGGGAGCAATCCCCCTTCCGTCATATAAAGTAAGGGAGCAATCCCCCTTCCGTCATATAAAATAAGGGAGCAATCCCCCTTCCGTCATATAAAGTAAGGGAGCAATACCCCTGCAGTCATTTAAAGTATGGGAGCAATCCCCCTTCAGTCACAAAGTTTGGGAGCTATCCCCCTTCAGTCATTTAAAGTATGAAAGCAATCCTCCTTCAGTCATTTCAAGTATTAAAGCAATACTCCTACAGTCATAAAGTGTGGGCGCTATACCCCCACAGTCAAAGTGTGGGAGCAATATCCGTACAGTTATATAAAGTGTGGGAGCAAAACCACCTCCGGCATGGAACGCATAGCAGCAATCCCTCTTCAGGCCGATAATGGAGAAATACCCCCTCATTAACCCATATAATGAATTGTTGAAAGTCTGCCAGACATGTAAATTAAATTTCAAGTCTTCTTTCCCCTCGCTAAGAGCTGTAAAATACTTAGCAACTATCACAAACATCTGTGAACTTGATGCAACATACTTTGGACTTCATAAGGAATTCTTTAAATAACACAAATAATTAGAAAGCTGCAGCATAAGAGTAATAGAAGTTCCTGAAGTATAGGATGAAAAATGTCCCGTCAGTCAGACTGTGTCGTGTCCTGTGTTTATGTTCATGTTCCCTGTAGGGATTACACACTGCTGCACAGTGTCAGCTGCCCTTTCATGTCAAGTGCTACTAGTTCAGTCTCAACCCATTGAGAAATGACAGCGGCGTGGGACAATTACTCCAAACTCCACGTAAGAATGAAAATAAATGAAATGGCAATCATCCTTTAAATTTGAAGAAGTCCACTAAAAGACTCATTATTCCTGCAATGGTTGGTTTACATTTGCCGGTTAGGTTTCCAAATACACTTAACACTCGGTAAGGGCGTACTTCACTGGAAAGAAAGGTCTACTTCTAACAAACACGTCTCACAAGAAGAGCCGTGTTCTTGTATATAAAGGAACATTTGCTGGTCATGCAAAATTCAGTATTGGCAGGAAAAGCACAGAGAAGAGTCACAGGGCATATATGGAAATAAAAAAATGCATTACCGGGCATTTAACAACGTTTTATTCTATAATCCTTGGACTTATGTTTCTATATTTCTTGGAATTAACTTTTTGCAGTGTTTAGTTACTGTAGGATGGATTTACCATATCTGGAACACTACAGAACCGTTCATGGTAAAGAATTACAAAGGACCCATTTCTTAGTTATATCAGGGACCGCCAATACAAAATCATAGATGGGTTGATGATGTGTTGAGTATGTATCTTGTTACAGTGGACCTTTCAGTAGCTTAAAGAGACACTAAACTCAGGATTTAAATCTTAAACATGCATTCAAGTGCCCTAACTATTAATAAAAATGTATCTGATTTGTGTATCACTTCGCTGTAGATCTTCAAATCATCTCTGAATTGGTGCTGACACTGTCCTTCCTTCTGGAGGGTGGCTACTTTTGTTCCCCATGGTCCCTGTGTGTATTGTAAAGTAGAACCCACTCCAAGCTCACTGCTGTGATGGACTACAATCTCCAATACAAATCAGTAAACAAAACATGAGATTGTAGTCCATCACAGGAGTGAGCTTGGAGTGGGGCCTACTTTACAACACCAGGGACCATGGGGAACAAAAGTATCCCCCCTCCAGAAGGAAGGACAGTGTCAGCACCAATTCAGAGATGATTTGAGGATCTACAGCTGAGTGCTATAAACAAATCAGATAAATTTTTGTTAATAGTTAGGGCACAAATACATTTTTAAGATTGTAAAACTACAAAAAAAGCCATGTCCTCAATGACATCAAACTAGCAATTCAAATATTCCCTGGAAAAAAAAGGAAATGGTATTTAGTCATGAGCTGCTCTCCCTCACAGTTCATATAGTGGAGTTCCCCTTTAAATCAGATTGCATAACTGAGTAAAGAGCTTAAAATGAAGATTCTAGAACTGTTTATCTCCTATATTAAGTTTCATATCACAAAACATATGCAAACGCTCTCTATCTGTCATCTACCGTGTCACATGATTACCCACAATACCCAGTAGTGCATATACATTTCCATGTGCAGAATTTCCAATAGGTATTGGTCAGATAGGCAGCAAGCTCCTGGAATGGAGTGATTTGCTCTAAATGTATTTAAGCCTATTATGATGACATCATGTATTTAATACAAAGCAGAAATCCATTTCAGAAGATACAGTTTCTCTTTGAATCTCCATACCAATAGAGATATTGATTTTTGCTCCTATTATTCTACTTTCTCTGCAGACACCAAATACAATATAAGTGAGCCCCATATGTTTTTATTACCTGCTTCTAATTGCACACATTTAGAGCTCGGGCAATGCCTTCTTACAAGGAGTTCAATGAACTTCGATGAATAAAGAGCATTTTGTTTAAAGCTCAATTTCAGGCTCTTTTTTTTATATTGCCCCACACAAGTTAAATATCCCATAACTGTGCTTTGAAGGGGCCCCCTTAGTCACCGGTAAGAATAACAAAATTGAGAACATATTATTCGCAAAAGGTCAGCAAAAATCTACTATTGGAGTCAATAGGAAAGGGGAAATAACTAATTTTTAGGGATGCCCTGGGCTCTTAATGTCACAAAGACTACATGGAATAAACTGCAATACCCTAAACCTTAACCCTGAATACAACCCCCTAGGTGGATGCCAACAGGAGGAAAGAAGAAAGCCTGGTGTCTTATGCTTGGCCATGTGCAGCCTTGCACACAGTTATACTTTATGTGAACCTGTCACCACATGGCTACTTTTACCCAATAGATTACATGCAAAGGAAGCATGAATATACATACTTTTCCAGCGACCCATATTGAAAAGCCACCACTTCTCTGCTCCACAGCATTATACATTTCATGGTGGCTCCCCCTTCCAGCTTGTAGGTCATGACAAGACGTACGAGTTGGCCAGGAAATCCACCCCTGGCGGCCAGCAGGGAAGCATGCATTTGATATATTCGAAGGTCGAATATTAGCAACAATGGCTTTGTAATTTGCAGCCCACCAAAAAGGTAAGTGAATTATACTTCTTTTACAGGTGACCTATTCGGTAAAAGTATATTCATACTCATTTTACAAGTGGCCCATTACATAAAAGTGACCTTAAATTGGTTGGTGCTATATAAATGCCATAACTAAAGATCTACTTTGAGAGTACATAAACAAGTCGGTGGTATGTAGTATGAATACTCCCTAGCCATGCCCGATGAGCAGAGCAAGGTCGTTCCTCCAGCACTGTATGGAAGCTAATGCCTCTTGGGAAATGTGATGTGGAGGCTATAGGAGCAGGTTCATGTCATTTTCACCTAGGCAAGAATAGAGGCAGGAGGGTGGGGTAGACTGCATAAAGAATACAAATTAAATAAAAACAAAAATGTGTTGGCTTTTAGATTGTGGAAGGCGAAGGATTACAAAGTACATTTTTTTGTGAAGGTCCACTTTAACTGTAAAAGCCCTTCATCTGAGCCCTTTCTAGTGAGTAAATTATCTTAACAGTTAAAGCAACTTAAAAACACATCATCCATTTATGTAGCAGATGTCACTGTCAATACGACAACAGCTCATTTATCAAAATGCCGACTTCCAGTGCCCACTTCAAAAACTTTCCTCTACCCCATGGAGGTGGCAAGAAAAACACAACTAGGTTAGAGAAAAGAAGAAAAGGTTTGCCAGTTCTACTGTATATCAAAGTGGCTTCAGAACACAGTTGGAATCAAAAGGTGAATGGGGAAAAAAAATCCCAACCATGTGCCAATGAAAGCCAACAGGACTAATGTTTCTACAGGAACAAAAAAAAAATGTAATTACATTTGCTGGCTTTTCCCTACTAAGGCCCGCTTGAGAACTTTGAGAAATTGAGAACAGCTTCTGCAACAAACTGTTAGCATTTTTGGTTAAATAACACCAATAAAGGTACAGTCATTATAACTGTGAATTAAACAAAACATAAACTTCAATATGGTTAAAGTCATCTTATCATTCAAGAGCAATGCCCTTAGTGGTCAGTGATGCAGTCTCTTTGTGCAGCAGGATAGCATTTGGAAGGGCTTAGCCCAAAAATAAGATCAGAGTGATGAAGTGAAATTAAATCAGTGAATGGCACAGAAGAGGCTTTTTTGGCTATTTATGGAAATAGTGGGAATTTTGTGGTGTCTGCTCTTAGGCAGGACTTCAAAGTTTTAAATAGAGAACAGGTTAACTTTAAGGCCCAAATCATGGATAATCATACTTTTCTATACATGTTGCATGGTGAATTTAATTTTTGCATACCTCTTTGCTTTCCAAGATCGGAAAGAGGGACAGCCTATAGTGCAAAATATTTAGACCAGGGGGCACACTCCTACTACACCCCCAATAAAGCAAAATACCCAGGATAATAATTGGAAAGTTGGATAAAACTAATGTAACCCAACACGTTTGCATAATGGTTTCTAGCCATTTCAATACTTACCCTCTTTATGCTCCAGTACTGCCTTCAGAGTCCTCCTTGGTGGTCCATCGCCGTTCTTCTGGAACACTGGGCATCATTCAACCCACTTCCTGTGAACCGAACCTAGAGCATTATGGGCCCACTTCTTACCAAGGGGGGCATGTCTTTAAGCTGCTCTGAGCTCACAAAAGAATGTAGCCAACAGAAGAGGACCCTGTGTGAGAAATGATCAGACCAAAGACAAAGAAAAAAAAGGTATAGGTAAAAAAAAAAAAAAGGTTAAAAAAATAGAGCAGTGGATGGAAGATAAAATCTGACTTTAATGTGACAACTGGCTGTATTCAGCCAAGACCAGATGCAGAGGTAAAAGGTAGAAGTCCAGGACCATGGAGCAAAACGGGCCCCTTACATCTCATGCAAACCTTTCAAAAGGCCCTATGGTATGTAAACGTTTAATAAAACGAGACACAAAAGTAGTCCTATTCTCCAAGTGATGACAGCTTAAACTGTCATTAGTCAAGACACAGGAGTTACTGGATCTCGTTATCGCATGGCAAGAACCACCAACTCAGCAGAGTAGGACCTGGATAATGGCACACACAACAGGCAAGCGGTCTGTTATTGTAGAAAATCTGGTTTGTTGTAAGAATATATAAAATGTGTTAAAAAGAAGGTATGCACGTTTCTCTAAAATCAGAAGAAATTCAAAGATGAATGATAACATCCACATTTTTCGAGTTCTCCACATAAAGGAAATTTGCATGGTAGACTTATTAGATGCAGTTTTGGTCAATAGAAAAACCATGGAAAGGAAAAAAGATGGTTAAAAAGGTTTACAATTACACAAAATGTAATGTGGGAAAACCCAATTGTAAATGAAAAAACACACTGCGGTTTGGGTTCTCCAGACCTAATGGATTCAAGAGGGCTTCCCTGGTAGCCGTGGGTATGAAGGTTGCATGTAGAATGTAATTGTCCAACACAAACTCAACTAATTTGAAGCAATATCACTGTTGCCAGTAATATTTGTGAAAATAAGGACTGTAAATATAGATTGGAATAACGAATGTGTCTTTGGTTGATCCAGATATACTGGAGACTTTATTTTAAAATTTAGCATGACCCATCTTGCTCCTAGTAATGTTAGTTCACTCGGAGTCTATACTGCTGCTGGCCAAAAGACATAATTAATCCAGACCAAAATTCAGAACATGGAAGAAAAAACACCTCTAGGTCATGTGTGGGATTTAACACTACAGTGACAGCTGGACAAACAGCCTTGTACACAGCAGGAGTGAGTTAAGTAGTGGCATATCCATTATACTAACCTTCAAATAATTAAATAAATAATAAGAATAAACTTAAAGACGAGCTTAACTGGAAAAAAAAAGGTAGTACGTAGAGTTTTTGGTAGAAGTTTTTTGTGGTCTATTTGCAAATTATTTCCTCCGAGATTCAGTCCTTTACCAAAAACTACCTTTTCATTTTTATAGCAATTTTTTTTTTTTTTTGCGTACACTGTATGAAGCACATGCACAGTGCAGTGTAGAGTCTCGGTATCTGCAAGACACAGAGAACAGTGCCAGGTGTCAGGGATAATGTAACTCCAATATGCATTCCTGGCGTTTACATCATCGCTAGGTGCCCAATGGCCATAAAAAGAAGGCACTAGTCTGGAAGACGAGGGGGAGAAGATGGCAGTTGTGGAGAGTATGGACCAGCCATCACTAGAGCAGACTAAGATAGTCGTGTGAAAAAGAAAGTACACCCTCTTTGAAATCTATAGGACATAATAAATATCATCTGGTCCTTAACAGGTCTTAAAATTAGGCAAATACAACCTCAAATGAAGAACTTATGACCTGTTTTAGGCCTTGATACATAAAACCATAGAATTCATTGAGGGTGTATTTTCTTTTTCTCATGACTAATTTGGCTGTGCATGCTTGTACTTTAAATTGTGTTCCTAAACCCCTCACAGAGAAAGAAAGAAAGAAAGAAAGAAAGAAAGAAAGAAAGAAAGAAAGAAAGAAAGAAAGAAAGAAAGAAAGAAAGAAAGAAAGAAAGAAAGAAAGAAAGAAAGAAAGAAAGAAAGAGAAGAGAAAAGAAAAGGACTTGTAAAGCCACCCCCATTGATTTGCCCAACACCTAAAAAATAACTATGCAAACCTTCACAGCAGAAGAATCCTTGCTGCATCATCTAGCAGCCCAATGTGACACCCTTCATAGACTTCTGTGATGAAATGAAGCATTTAAGAAAGGTGAAGGTCACATCTAAAACCACATTAGGTAAAGTAAATAATAAAAAACCCAACACAAAATCAAATAATTTGAAGCAACATCACTAATTAGGATGTGGAATTCTAAGTAGAATTAAAAAAAAAAAAAAAAGTGAGGTCATCTGCTTTCCTCCCCAGAAGGAGAAGTGACACAATGCAAATGTTGATGTTTATGCAGTTCTTGGCTATCGATTTACAAACAGGCCCATCCCTACCTTTCAGGCCACGTGAGGGCATTCATCCCTACCTTTCAGGCCACGTGAGGGCATTTAGCAGGGGGGGTGTCCTGTGCACCTGTTACTGATCGTAAGGTGTGTGGAAACACTGAGGTCACTGGTTGACAGGAGCTTGGCAGGATGTCAGTGAGTTAGGTGGGAAGCCGGACATAGAAGCATTGGTTGATAAGAACCTGCTGACCCCCCCAAATGACATGCTTCCTGAGGCGACTGCCTCATTATAGGGACAGCTCTGTTCAGATGTCTGACACATCAACCTGTTTCAGTGTAGCAGTCTGATTGCTGAACGTAAGGAAACTGAGGAAATCCTTCTGCCTGCCTGCAGCAGACCAATATCAGTCTAGGCACTGGATACTGGACAGGAACTTAAAGCAGACCTTCACTTGACTTAATCCCCATGGCTCTTTCACCTTGCCACAATGTAAAAAGCCTTTTTTGTGGGTGGGGGGGCAGCTGGCAATTTCTTTTTTTGCCGCAATTCACACCTAGGTGAGAATTATGTGTCTCTGGGACATCTACATTACATATTCCAGAAAGCTGCAGGAGTGAAATAACAGCACGGCTGGAGGGCGGACTGAGAGTTATCAGGAGCTGGACGCTGGACGCTGAACCCGAGAGAGCTGACCATTTCCTGATGATTAACAGGAGAAAATAATCCAGTGGCACAGGTAAGAAGGGATAAACAAAAAAGAATGGGATGGGGGTGCAGTGAAGTTCTTCTATAGGGACTGCTTTTAAATAAGAGAAAATGCTGTTTTTATTTACGATCCTGCTGCTGTATATTGCGACTAGTCAGGAATGTATTTTTGTGGAATTGTAAAATTACTGAAAGGTCCACATTAAGAACAAAATTGTTTCCAAATATCTTGACGTGCATTGGGATAAAGTCCACTTTTGTAAATTACATTGTGCGGTCCCATTGAACTCTACTTAATGTGATTTGTAAAAGCAACAATGCACTAAACATAGAAGAGCGCTGAAATGTGTATTCATGCCAATGTGAAGAATTAACCTTTTAACTTTATTTTGCGTGCAAAATACTGCACGCAGGACTGTCCCCACACCCACGGAAATGGACCACATTCATATGAACAGGTCTTATTTGAAGAGTTTTCTCATGGCTGTGAGTTTTGGTGTATTGGAAAATGTCTTCTGCGAACACGAACCAATTACGTAAAATGTATATAAAGAGGAGTGCTGAGAACTGGGGTCATTCATACACTAGAATGGCCATAATGGCAAGGATTGGCAGAAAGTTCTGTTATAAATCATAAGAGGGGGGAAAAAAAAAACTTTTCTTTACGATTTCAACATATAAACACTTCACACAGCCATAAAGTATGGAATGCATGGGCATAAAGGAAATGTAATGAGCAAAAGGAAATGTAAACAAAACATTATATTCAGAAGTTTCTCTCCAGAAAAGTATTTCTGTTTTATATAAAAATACATTAAAAAGAAAAGCAAAGTATTTTTAATATACATAGAGTGACCAGCCTAAAGGGGAACTGCGGTATTTTTAATGTTGTTCACATGTAAACAAAACAAAAAAGGAGAACGTTATCTGAATAATATTTTCAATGTGTATTATTAAAGATTTAAATTCAAATATGAAACAGCTTTAGGTTTGTTTTTTTTAGCTGTGTATTACGATTTGTCATAGAAACATAGAACAGTGATGTCAGAAAATGTTGGGTTTTTTCTGGAGTTCTTTTAACCGTTGGTCAACAATTTGGTCAAGGGAGGTCCAAAAATCTAATCTATAGTTCGGAAGGAGGTGCTGATAGTGTCAACAAAAAAAACTCAACCTAGGGAACAAAATTCCTAGCCATGTCTCTGATGCCGGCTGCTCTAGTTGACCCTCTAGAGAACAAACGCTACAGTTCCATTACATCACAAGTCATGAACCCAACTTCTTGTATCATTACCAAGTTAGATATGCTTTGAACTTTGACAGTTTCGTATGTTCAGAGTTGAATACTAATAAATCTTAGCAAATTAGAGCCTGCGAGTGTAATATAGTCAAGTTAAACTAGACGGCCTTTAAAAAAGGCCACTTAAGTGAGTTTCAATTGTGCTGGAAGCTTTCATTAGCTACAGTAGAGTGCTGCTGGCCCTGAAGCTTCACACTTCAAAACATAATCACCTTCCTTCCATTGAAACGACTTGTTAAAACTTTTAAGACATTTTTTTGGCTCACTTTGGATGTGTGTCAATTTCTGGTAATAAAACGTTAGACAAGAATGCAAATAATGTTAGTGTTTAGAGCTAAGTTGGAGCCCTAAGGTTCAATATGGGTACAAACTGAACGACTTTGATGTGCGGCCCTGATCCTAAAACAGACAATAAAACTAAAAAAAGAAGCGAGGTTTATTAAACAATGTTTTGCTGACATTTATTTAAAGGCCAAAACCACTGAAAAGGGAGTTTCTTGTGTTGGATGCACTGCGGTCTATGTGAATCAGACACTGGGTTCTTGTAAATTTTGGAGTCTCTAGACGCCTCAACTCCAAACTTTCTCCCCCACTTCATTTAAAATTTGTTAAAAATGTTTGGAGGAATGAAGACTACCTTGTTCTGTTTCACATAGTAAAACAAATAATGTAGTCAAAAGACAGAGATCTCAATGTTAGAATACCTGAAATTAATTAATAAATAAAATATATTACACTAATATATATATATATATATATAACAAGTACTGAGTACATATGCATGCTTGTACTTTTCAGAGGTCCGATATTGTTCTATGTACAATCCTTGTTTTATTGATTGCATGTAATAATCTACTTTTTTGAGGTTGTGGATTTGGGGTTCTTGGGGTTTTCATGAGCTGTAAGCCATAATCATCACAATTATGACAAATCACGGCTTGAATTATCTTGCTTTGCATGTAATGAGTCTCTCTCATATATTAGTTTCACCTTTTAAGTTGCATTAGTGAAATAAATGCACTTTGCCCGATATTCTAATTATTCGAGTTTCACCTGTATATATACATACATATACACACATACATTTTTATTTTTTTTACACATACACACAGAGATGTTATAGCCGTTAATAATGAATAATGCTTACCAGTTTCCACTTACAACTGAACTATCAGTTCTAATGTGACGTTAAAATATGTCCAAACCGAAGAACAAGCAATTAATATATTGCAGCTTACCAGTCCATAGATGTGGTAAATGCATTTATTTTTTATTTACGTTTACTCACCGTGATGTATCTATAGGGAATATACTGTATGTTGTGAATGACAACTCCAACATGTGAAATCAAACCGATGGCCTGCCAAAGCCAAGTAGAAAGCATTACAACTGCTAAAGTCAGAAGGTCCATCCTGTTTGTCTTTTAAAGAATTAGTCAAGAACGGGCATTTGCAAGAATCTCTCTTCTCCAACACAGGCTGGGATTAAGATTCACGACCAGGTGTGAACTAAGGCTGAATTCACACCTGGGCTTACGCAATATGCGCGTTTGTTGCGCGTTTCGTGTCGCAAGTTTTTACTAAAAATGCTTCTCCTGGCCAGAACAGTTGTCACTAACACAGGTGACCCCCACAGAAAGAGTTCTCCGCACCTCCTGTAACAGCAACAGCCATAAAAATGGTGACAGTGATCACCAGAAGAAAATAGTGATGGAGACTCTTACCATTTATACACACTTTTTTTTTTTTTTTTTAAGCAAATCAGTAAGAGCCGTGCACTGGATCTAGGTTCAGCAACATTATGTCCCTAAACAAACTAGGTCAGCTGCTTTCATGAATAGACCGAATGACCAGGTTTTTCCATCAATGGGTTTTTTTCTACGCTGATAGCACAGACATTTTCCAATGTCAGTGACAGGATTCATCAAATTGTGAAAGAGTGGATCAGGGAGCATGAGACATCATTTTAACCAGTTGACATCCGCGCTGTTAAACCCCCTTCCCATCCAGGCCATTTTTCAGTATTCAGCGCTGCGGTACTTTGACTGACATTTATTCCGTCATGCAGCGCTGTACTGAAATGAATTTTATACCCTTTTTTGGGGACAGATAGAGCTTTCTTTTGGTGGTATTTATTCACCACTGGGGTTTTTATTTTTTTACTATATTAAGGAAAAATTACCGAAATTTAAAACAGTTTCCCCTATATTAAATGATAAAACATTTATTATTACCCAATTTTTTGGTAAAATATAAAAGACGGGGTCACGTCGGGTAAAAAGACACCAAACATGTCAAGCCTTAAAATTGCGTGCGCGCGCGAAACCTCAAAAAACGATAATACCCAAAATTGGCCATAGGCGACGCTTTAAAAGCTGTTACCGCTCATCAGTTTAGTGTTATCAGTGATTGATGGCCCTAAAATGATTGCTCTCACTGCGACGTTCGCGGCGATATGTAACATGTGTAGCGCAATTGTAATTTTTGCGCGCTGGGGCACCGGACGCGTATTTACGTTTATAGGCGCGTAAACGTGGGGGTGGGGGAGTTAAACATTTTGGGGGTTTTTTTCCCCTTTTTTATATGTGACTTTTATTTGATTTTACTTTTTTAGATGTTACTTTTATTTTTTTTTATTTATATTTATTTTTTTGCACTTATTGTTATTGCTATTATAGAGGGGGATAACAATCCCCCTCTATAATAGCAAAGGCACACTGACAGGTCCTCTTTATGGAGACATTAGGGGTCTCTAGGACCCTGTCACCTGTGATCCCCAAAAGAAGCTGATGAAGCAGAGATCTGCTTCATCAGCTTCTTCTCTCTGGCTATAGCAGCCAGATGACTGACAGGTGAATGCGTAAGTGATGTAATACACATCACTTCTGCATTCACAGCACGGACGGAGATCAGCAAGGAGCTGATCTCCCGTCCTACTCCTCCCGACGCCTTCCGAGCCGATCCCGGGCCGCAGACGGGGCAGCGGATCCCGGGATTCAAGGTGAGGGGTCAGGGGGGAAAAAAAAACGCGAACGAGCACATATAGACGATCGGCGGGCTATGGAGCCGCTAATCGCCTATATGTGAAACACCCGGTAACGGGTGTGTGCAATGGTTGGGTCTTTTCTGCCCGTGCGTACCCGCTAGGGGCACCCGCGAGCAGAAAAAAATTGCCGTCTGGAGACGGCAACCCGCCAATGCAGCAGTGCCGTCCGTCCGTTTTTTTACTACGGGCGGACGGCAAGTGGTTAACACATGGATTGGCCAACACAGAGTTTAGACCCTAGCCCCATTGATAATCATTGGGATGTGCTGGAGGAGACTTTACACAGTGCTCCGACTCTCCCATCATCAGTAGAAGATATTGGTGAAAAAATGAATACAACTCTGGATGGAAATAAATGTTGTGACATTGCATAAGCTTATGGAAATGATGCCACAGCAAATGCGTGCCAAAATTAAAAGCTAAAGGCAGTCCAACTAAATAAGTGTGTATAGGATACACTTTGCTTAGTCACATGGACAGGAGCACTTCTAAGATATCTTAAGATAAGGATTTCAGTTTTTGGTAGTCATCAGTGAACCACATAAAAGGATCCAGATTTCTTTCTGTCATTTCAATAGTGACATTTCCAAGCAGCAGTTCATGCTCCTGCCCTTTACACAAGGCCAGAACAATGGTGTTGGGCCTAGTGCACACAGGTAAGAAGTATAGAATGAAGTAGCGATTAATCTCGAATAGCATAATTCTCAATATTAGGGAGATTGCTACATTGGAAATTGCATGTAGTTATTATCAATCACTAGCAATTACTTGTAGAGCAATCATGGGCAATGATCACTAAAACAAAAATAGCTCCCATGTGCCCGCTATTACTTTCTTACAGCGGACTCCCCTAAATATATGATCTTTCAATATTATGGGAAATCTATCAGGAAGTGCACCACCATTGTTTCGCTTTAAATAAGTCGCCAGGATTGGGCATAACATATAATTCCGCTGATGTTGGTGCATACATGGTATTAGCCTGAGCATAACTTAGACTGGGAGAGGGAAGGGCAGCACTACAGCCAATCCGGATCTGCGGCAAGCACACGTGCTACATGTGAATATGACGATAGGAGAAGGCAGAGAAAGGATGAGCTTATGATGCTGTTGCTTCTTTTATATCCACTCATAGGCTGGGGGCAAAGAGGAGACCAAACTAAATTGTAAAGAAGAAAAAAAAAAAATCAGGAAACCAGCCTGGCTCTGCTGCCTGAGAAAACTGTGTACATCTCAGGGCTGTATAGACAGGAATAACAATGCTTTAGCAGGTAAAACAGCCCCCATATAACCATTTCAGCTAGTTGTTTGCCTAGAACACAGTTTTAACCGTGACTAGGGTCTTCAAGTCCATTCAAAGTTCAATAATGAGGCAGTCTCTGCTGCGGCAGTCTATAAAATCCTCACCAGAACAGCTCAAAGTCGTTTTGCCCCGCTAACTATTTTGTGGACTGGCAAAGTTTTTCTTCCCTTTCCCTAAACTTGGTTTGAGAGGTTCCAGCTGGAATTGGTTAGCTGCTCTTTTCTTGTGGTAAAATTTTGAATGACCCTATTATACGACATAATGGAAGCTGCAATTTATTCCATTATAGGAATAAAAAGCCTGCATTGTGTTCCCAATGATAAGGTGCAGAGTCTGCTATGTTGGTGCAGGCAACAGATGTGTTACTTTGATTGTAACAAGGCTGAACAAGATAATATGACCAATACAGACCATTTAAACGGTTAAACATTTTTTTAGTTAAAGCCTTCTGCATTGTATCAGGGAATTGCCATAAAATGCTCATTTACTTGCTTTATGGAGACTTTTAGAGCTGTTCTGTAAACAATAGTAGAAGTACTGAAGGGCAGGCATTTACAAGCGACAAGTGGATGCCTTTATTTTCTAGAAAAATGCTAGATGGGTTCTGTATTGCTAGATAGGACATACAAGGCTTTAACTTGGCACAGTATTGTAATAAATACACTGCTCAGAATGATTTTATTAATGGCTGACAAATAGATCAAATGTGAACAAAATCTAAGAATAGTGAGGATATTAATACATGTTTTATTAGTAATAAAATATATTAATAAAAATAATAATCATAAAAAATAAACACTGCTTTTCTTTTAAAATTGTATCTTTACACACAAAAAATACTTGACAACTAAAGGTTTGCTTACTCACAAATCACATTGCCTTCATTGTGATCTGAAACCATACAAAATGTGTTCCCCATTGTTCGTGGGGACAAGACGGCTAGCAAAATGGACATCCACTTTGCTAGCCCTCAAATGCAAAAGGTAGATTAACTTTCACTCAGCCACATGTCGCAGGAGACAGGAATTGTGGCTAGGAACATTAACCTACAAACTGCAAATGCCTACTGGGTATTTATTAAAATGAAGAAATGTATATTTAAATGACAAAACAATAATACATAAACAGGTCTTTATACTAGCATCTTAAAATCTATGCGGCAGCACTCAATGTGAAAGAGGGAGAAGCAGCACTGTCAATTAGGGCTCTACTGCTTTACATAGGGTTGTCAATCTAATCGTTTAAATGAGGAAAATAAAGGGATAAGCCAATCAATGTATTGCTGCTCCTTCACTGTTCAGTCAGTAATCCTTGACCAAGTTGTGTTGCTAAATTGCAGAAGAGGAAAGGCCGCTATTTATGGGTGGCTACTTTTGTTCCCCATGGTCCCTGTGTGTGTTGTAAAGTAGCCACCAATCCAAGCTCTCTCCCGGGATGGACTACAATCTCATATTCAATTTACTAATTTGTATTGAGATTGCAGTCATTAGGGGACCGAGCTTGGGGCGGTCACTACTTTACAACACACACAGGGACCATGGGGAACAAAAGTAGCCACCCTCCAGAAGTAAGGACAGTGTCAGCACCAATTCAGAGATGATTTGAAGATTTACAGCAACTACATTTTTGTTAATAGTTAATGGACTTGAATGCATTTTTAAAATTTGACCACGGAGTTTAGTGTCACTTTAATATTTCCTCAGTAAACAAACTGGACAGAAATACTGGCGGTCGCTCAAGTGCAACAATTCAGAACATCCAACAACATGGAGAGACATGTATATAAATGTAGCAAGAAAGTTACATAAGCCAACACACTTTTCCAATTAAAAAAACTTAAACAGTTCAAGATGCATCAGTAAATGGAGTAGAAAACAAAATACTATACCGGCAATACTGTTACCTGCCTCTCACACACACACACTAGGATCAGCAATCTTGTATTCTAAAGCAATATTTATCCTATAAAGAATGAGTGACATCACTACTGGTACATGTTATGACTCAATCATCTGCTCACAATTGATTGGTGACTAACCCATTAACTGTGTGCACTTTAAAGCAAAAGAAATATTATATATAGCATAGGTCATATCACACGTATGGGGTTATCTACCAGTACTGTGCACATGTAATAAAACAAAGTGTGAAAAAAGTAGAATAGCAATACATGGCATAATCCTGCCACCATCTAACAAGCAGAAGCTCTAGCAAGGATTGCAGTGTTCAGGAGTCCTTCAGGAAGGGATATTGAGCATGGCTGATGTTGGAATTGTTCATTATTGCACATAGAGATTTGTTTCAGTTGTGAAACCTGGCCTATACTTCCTTGCTGGGAGAGGACTGGGCTCTGTGGCAGGGGGGCATTTGCCTCCTGGGTCAGAGCTAATAAAACATGTTGGGCTGGTGGCCCAGTGGTCTGGACATGGCGTGAACAAGCCCTAAAATAGGATATCAGGACCAGTGCTCCGGGGACCAGCTGATTCCGCGGGAAAGATAACACTTTTGAACAATAAGGAGCAGCATCCATTGCAAATGATTTGATCCCAGTTTGAAATAGCTTAAAAGCCTTTTGGCTTTAACATCACTTTAACGCTTTGTAAGGACAGACAGTCCTGCTCATCTAGTTTATAAGTGATAATGGAATCTGCCAGCACAGTACAGACATGGTTAATTATTTAAAACAAAAGTCCTCCCAACTCCGCCCCAGACAGTGAGGACTAAGCAGATTTTTCAGTCCTGGAATTAGCAGAAATGGCATCTAAAAAATATAAGCTGTCATTATTTATAGTTTTGCATGTGTGACAAATATAAAGTAAGAGTTATCCCAATTTTAATGCAAAAGGGGAAATACACATGTATGTAGTAATTTATTTCACTACTTTGTGAAAATCTTTATTCTTAGAAAAAAAGAAAAAGCACAACACACACACACGCCTGTGCCGGTTTGACCCCAGTGCCCCAAAGAAAATTCATACTTGGGACTGGAAGGCTTCAATTCTGCACAGCGATTTTCATCATTGCAAAACTATGCTAATGTTGGATCGAATGTGAACTATTAGTTACATGGCTTAGATTTCTTTCTTTGAATAAAATGAAATGATTTGTGAAATGTTATGGATTTTTTTTTCTCATATATATAGAATTCCAAAACCTGAATTTTACGTTACTGGAAAGTTTGCCCAAAGTGAAGCCCAAACATCTGTCAGCTATTAGAGTGCTGTCATACATTTCTGTCTATAATGGAAATTAAGATAAACTTAAAATATATGTAATACACTCAAGGTTTTTTATTTTCTTTGCTCCTTCACTCTGGCAGACTGGAAACCATTTGGATTTTAAAACTGAGAATAATAATTTTAAAAAAAACCCTCAACCAATACCTATACAAGTGTCACTATGTACATTTAAAAACTATGTACATAAAAAAAAGGTATCAAATTGAAGACCTTATATTATATACATTACATTATATTAAAGTGACATTAAACCCTCAGATTTTTTAACATAAACCAATACTGTAATGTGTGCCTTACTGTAATACATGGTTTCCCTTCTCTTTGCTACTCTTCCTTTTAAATCCTCATGTCTTCTCGTGCTTGGGGAGAACTTCCCTTTTCAACTCAGGGCCTCTTCCTGTAGTGCTGGCTCAGGTTACAAGTCTATAGAAACTAATACACAGACACCGTGTATCCATTCCTGAGACAAGGCAGTCTGCTGCAAAACAGAAGTTCTGCAGAGCATGAGAACAGATACAGATTTAAAAGGAAGAGCAGCAAAGAGAAGGGAAACAACCATGGATTACAGTAAGGCGCACATTACACTATTGTTTTATGTTAAAAAATCTGAGGGTTTAATGTCACTTTAACATATTGCACATACTGTGTTCCCTGAAAATATGAAATTTTAGTTAAACGGTGCTAAGCCTAATTACCTGTAGTGGCTTGTTATTTTAAAGTTAAAGTCCAGACAAAATGTACACGTACACATATGGTATCTTCTCGTGCTTGGGGAGAACTTCCCTTTTCAACTCAGGGCCTCTTCCTGTAGTGCTGGCTCAGGTTACAAGTCTATAGAAACTAATACACAGACACCGTGTATCCATTCCTGAGACAAGGCAGTCTGCTGCAAAACAGAAGTTCTGCAGAGCATGAGAACAGATACAGATTTAAAAGGAAGAGCAGCAAAGAGAAGGGAAACAACCATGGATTACAGTAAGGCGCACATTACACTATTGTTTTATGTTAAAAAATCTGAGGGTTTAATGTCACTTTAACATATTGCACATACTGTGTTCCCTGAAAATATGAAATTTTAGTTAAACGGTGCTAAGCCTAATTACCTGTAGTGGCTTGTTATTTTAAAGTTAAAGTCCAGACAAAATGTACACGTACACATATGGTAAGTGACTTATCTGCCAAAGGATTTGCTATTCTGACCAGCCACTTTAGGGATTTTTGCACCTCTGCCAGAGAGCTCAGACAGGAGAGTGACACCACTTTCTCTGTTAGAGAAAAGCAATTCTTTGGTGTCACCTCCTCATTTGAAATAGCTGTCGTAGACAGAATTAAATTCGATACCACACCTATCCTAGAAGAAAAAGGTTAAAGTGCACCCATATAGCATAATGCTAGATAAACTGCTATACAGATGCTCTTGTGTCCACGTCAGTTTCTCTAGCATTATGCTTTATGGGTGCACCATGACCCTTTTTTTTCTAGGATAGGTGTGGTATCGAATTTAATTCTGTGTGTGTTGTAAAGTAGCCACCACTCCCAGATAACTCCCAATCTCATGTTTACTTTACTAACTTGAATGGAGATTGTAGTCCATTACAGGAGTGAGCTTGGAGGGGTGGCTACTGTACAACTCACATAGGGACCACGGGGAACAAAAGTAGCCACCCTCCAGAAGGAAGTATAGTGTCAGCACCAATTCAGAGATGACTTGAGGATCTACAGCCGAGTGATACACAAGATACATTTTTGTTATTAGTTAAGGTACTATTCAGGAGAAGCTCCTGAATCAACCTATCAGACAGCTGAGCACATGGCAAAATATCAAGGTTTGGGGTTCAGGATTAGGACACCAGCGATGTTTTGTAATGTATGAAAATATTTGTGGATAAATGTAAAAACAATCAGATAGCAGGCCCATATATCATGATGCATACCTGAGACACCACCGATAATGTTAGGATCAGATAAAGGCTGATATTCTGGGATGAAACAGTTACTGATCTTATAGAACATGGGCAGGATGAAGGAATCGTATAGAAGAAAAACCATTGGCAGTGGCCATTATAACTCCTTGGAACTACTTCCAGTATCATGTAATTAGTATTAAACTCTCAGAATGTTCTCCAATGAGTCCAAATCAAACCAATATACATTGCCCAGCAAAGCATTTCTTTAGATATTTGCTGAATTTGTTACAGTCATTATGTTTCCAAAAAAAAAAAACTGGCTCTAACTTTGTTTGGCTTCCCTGAACTTCCTGTCCAGTGCAAGATCAGAAGAGACAGAGCCGTCTCCAGCAGCTGTGCCATCTACTAGCTTGGAGAAAGGGAGGAGAAAGCAGGGAAGAAGGTGGGCAAGCAGGGAGATGCTTGCTTGGGTGTACCTGTAAGGACAGATTTTCAGGTTCACAAAATAAAAGCTTTTGCATCTCCATTTCCCATTGAGGAAAACACATCTAAAAAAATCAAAATGACCATCGTGATAAGAGTGTATATATTCATGCACTCCAATGTTCAGTTGCAACATCTGTTTTGAGTTTTATGTCAAACATCCAAGCTTGATGCATAGCCCCATCAAAATCCTACAGCCATCCCCAGACACCATTAAGAAAAAAAAAACCACATTGAAAATGGCCATAAAACAACTGTAGTATGTCAGTGAAATCTCCCCCGCCTGAAAGTTGCAGGCACAGATTTATCAAAAGCTGCAGAGGAACAAATCTATTCTATGTGTTCAGAGCAGTTGTCAAGTGCCATGTACTAAACGCGTCTCACATCATGTGTCATACACATTAGAAGGCAGGCATCATGCTTCCAGCATATGGAGTTTGACATCCTGCTGTAAACCTTTTCTTTTAGTTACAGTGCAGACATGTTGCTGCTGCATTGTATCCTCCCATCACCTTATCCTTAGATTTAAGTTAAGCAAGTGAAATCAGAGTTACATTAGGTACCCCAGATCTATAGATACCTTGCTGGTCAGCGAATAAAGCTGGCCATACACCCGTAGAATTTTGTAAAGAAAAAAAAAATACACACACATTTGTTTCCTAGTGATGCACTTTAGGGGGGGGGAGGGGGTATCAGGGTTGGGTGGAAGGTGCTGGTGGTGCACATTACCTCCGTCCAGTGTCCTGCCCAGCCAGGTAGCCATGAGCTGGGCAGGACGCCGGCCAGAGCATCACAGATTGCTAAGAGCTCTTAGCAATCTGGGACGCTCTGGCCGGAAAGGGGACGGCAGGCGCATCTGCTGCCCCCCCCAAATGACACCCACAATGTCTACAGCACTGTCCAGCTGCAATGCTAACTTTTCACTTGGGGGTCAGGGAGCAGTAAAACTGCCCATACGCTTATCTCCTTGCATACCTGGTCAAACGATTACCTCCTTACATACAATGCATTAGTCGTGCATTGTATGTGAGGTGGTAAGCGTGTGACCTCTGGCAGGAGTGCCTTAGAAAGAAGGCTTGGAGGACTGGCTGCACAAATGAAGAAAGCCGCTGGAGCAACAAAATAAGGGCAGTATTAGAGCTTATTCCTCTTCCTGCATTGTATGTGATGATGCAGAGGGGCCACAGCCCGAAGCTTCTGGGTAAGGTGGAAAAGAATCGCCAACACTCACAGAATGCAAAACTTGTGTTCATTTCTAATGAATGTGCGTCACGAGTCAATTAAACCAACCTTCTGGGGGCCATGCAGAGTCCCTTCCTCAGGGCAACATAATGACAAAATGCTATACAGAAAGAGAAAAGGTCTACATAGCTGTATGGAGTGCAGGTGACAAACCACAACACTTGGCGAGGAGGAGAGTGCTGAAGCAAGGAATAAAGTAAGCAATATAGCCTCTTCCTCTACCCCTCGAGAGAACGAGCATTTACAATAGGCAGTGTGGGGAGAAATGCAAGGGTGTGTTCCCAATCCTTGAGTTGGGCTTAAACCCTTCTCTATGCTATCCAAAAAAAAAGGAGGGGCTTTAGATATACTTCAGTTGGTACAGTTATAGTAAACCTCAAGGCTGAATCTTAAGAAACCGATTGGTATAGAACATTTAAATGAAATGAATATTAGAGACAGTGGTGTACAGTTTGTCTTCTTCATTTAACCCTCTAGACTTCTTCTTTAAACGGACACCAGGAAGAAACATCGGTTGAGTCTCCTCCTGGCTTCTTGAGACTTTTGGAGACTTCAGCAGTGGTTTCTCACTTTCCTACCATAGCTCCCAACCACCATGGAGTCAGACTCTTTTGTGAGTGTTCCAAGACATTGTGAAACCACCTGCCAATCGTAGATCAAGAACTCCAGACCCTATGGATCATCAACAATAGATATTCAAATATTTACAATGCTACATATGTTTTCACTGCTAATTACTTGTCAGTGAGAGCATGGTTGTAAAAAGTAGAAGACATATCCATTGTTTCCATCCGCTGGCCAACACAAATGTGACAGATTTGCTTTAATAGCTCCCTAAATAAAGCAACATGTCATTTGGTTAAACTGTTCTTATAAAAAGGAATTTCCACAAGCCATTTCAGCCTGAGAATGTTTCACCAACATGAGTCAGTAGCATACACAGGCGATCAGAACAAGGACAAACATTGACTGAAAATAAAAGCGCATTAAAACAAACTTAATTTACCCATCAGCACAACCAAGATGGAACTACATTTGAGTCTCTTAAGCTGACAAGAGATCAGCTGCCTGTGGGGAACAGACCAGCAACTGATCTGGTCAAACTCTAGACAGAGAATCTAGCTGGGGTCAAGCCTTAGCGCGCTCTAATCCTTCTCAGGTGACGTTGCTTGTATTCTATCACATACAGTTGATCTCCTCAAATATTTTCCTTCCTCGCATCTAAGCCTTCCAGATAGATTTAAGCAACACAAACTAATTCATTTCATCTGCTGGACATCCAATTAAACTACTACATGTCCATTTTAAAGTGCACCTCTCAACCAATAAACAATTGGGCAGATGTCCTAATGTGGAACTTTCACTTGCACAAATGAACATTTGTTCACTTGGCCAATTGTGCGTAGAGCAATTAAAAAAAAAAAATCTGAAAAAGAATGGAGTAAAAAAAAAAAAAAAAATTTTTTAAATATACCCTTAAGGCAGAGCTGAACAAATCCAGGGAACTAGGAAGCCAATGCTTCTTAAAAATCATAGCTGGCCCATAACTTTTGAAGTTTTCTATAGAAGCCGTCAATGGAGCTGGCACCTAAAAAACAAATCTTGCCGACTTCTGGATTGGTCACACCGGCTCCTGATTCCCATATTCATTTGTCCACGCATGCTCTAAGGGCCACTAATGCACTGATACCAAATGGATGTGTGGAATGTGGTGGCATTCTAGTTTTAAATGCTACCCTAAGAAAAAAACTAAATCCCTGGTATGGCAGACCATTATGCACAATTTTACGTAAATGCCTTGTGCATTGTGCTGTATTGACAAAAATAGTGCAGGTACATTTTTGCTGAGGCACATTTAGAGCTCATGCAAATGATTGGTCTGTCTTAAACCAATATGCTTCAATGCATGAAAAAGCACGCAAAAGTGTGATTTCATCCCTAATCAAATTAACCCACATGCAAGCCCAATACTATGCCAGTCAGGATCCACCCCGCTGCCTGGATTGACAGCTGGCTCTGCCTCTCTAGACCAGAGCCAGCTGTGCCTGCCCCCTCCCCTATCTGTCCCTCCAATGAGTGCTGAAGGAACTGAGAGGGGAATGGGGGAATCCCTACAGGAGTGGTGACCGACAGTCACTGCTCTCTGCAGGGAGAAGACATGAGCTGAGCAATCAGAGGCTGGTGATCGCTCAGCTCTCAATCTGTACAGCCCGCATGTGATACTTGCAGTTTCACACACTGGCTCTAAGTATTGAGAAGAGTACATTTTACTCTCCCAATACTTCTCCTTTAAGTGAGAAAATATAAAAAACACACTGAGGGTGATTCAATAAAGAATTTGCAATGCCTTTTTGGCATCATGGTCATATTAGAAAGCCCTGCACCAAATTTCACAAAAGCCGTGTGACAGTTTTCTTGTGGAACAAATTCAGGTAGTGCATGTGTGAAACCTTTGCATGCTGGCACTATGGCTGCAACTCCTGTAATAATTGTGTTGCAGACAATTACTGACACATTATGGACCATTACATAAATCTGCCACAAGTTGCACAGACAAGAGACACATTTCTAATGCGTATACAAGACACTCTTTATAAAGTCCATGGACTATTCATTTCTTTTATAGGGATTGGTACCCAGATTCTTTAGGCCACTACAGATCAAGGTTATATCCTGAGTGCATGCAACTCAGGAGCTTTAGAAGTAAGTGGACCAAGCATATTTGGCTGCAGTCTATCATGGCCCATCCTTGCGACAAAAGCGTGACACAAACTTCCGGTTCCGGCGCCTAATGCAGTAGTCGAGCGGCCCCGAGCTCCGTCCCGTTACACGATCTAATTACATAGCGTGACACCGGTCTGATATCTGGTGGAGCCTAGAAGAAGCTAGAGGTGGACTAACCATTGAAGAACAGGAGGCAGATGAAATCAACCAAATACAGTCACAGAAGTAATTCCCTTCATTTCCATTTAAAATGATTTCAAAATGATTTCCCTTTTAAAGAAAAGCGACAGTTATGAGAGTAATAGTTTTAAGAAGGGATATAAACATTTGTTTTTAAGTGCTCTCATTCTTTTTCGTTGCTGACCCCAACGTTTCTGGGAACAATTAATTGCCAGAAATAACAACCTTGATGGAGAGCAAGATTTCTTCTGTTTTTATAGATACCTTACAGATCTCTGTGTACAAACCCAAACTAGAAGCCCGGTAGAGTAAATAAATGAAATCATTATCTGTGGATCACGATAAGACCCATCTGGATTAAAACAATTAGAGAAGATTGACTGGGGAACATAAACAGGAACAGATGAAAGGTGGAATTACAAAAATAGTCAAGTTTAATCCACTGGCCACCACGGGAAGTTGCAGGTTTCCAGATGTGCCTGAGATTGGGGTGGAATTCACACCAAAGAGGGGAGAAAACTTTTTTTTTTTAAAAAGGGAATTTTATAGCCCTTCCCACATACCATTTTGAAATAAAACCACACCCATTTTGCTAAACCTGTAACAGGGTGTAGATTTCCATTTTTTGCTTTATTGGTTTTAGGCCCTTCCAGGAGGTGGGGTGGGGTGGGGTGGAGTCAAGTGGACTGACCAGGAGAGAGTGAAGTCAGTGGTGAGTGTGCCTAAGTGAGAAAACTGTAAATAAGCGCTTGTACTTCTATTTGTCTTTAGAGGTCATAAAACAAATAGCGGGAACAAGAAAAGAAAACGTTTTTGGGCAATTAATGTATTACATGAGAAAGTCTAACAGCAAGCCACTTCTGCTGTTTTTGAAACTTCATAGAGACCCTGTCTTCAAGGGTGTGCGCTGTATTTCATGTTTAATTGTAAAATAATAAAATAATGTAAATTTATAAAAAATAGTGACAAAAAAAAGTATTTAAAATAAATCAAGTGGCAAGAATCCTAATCAATAACATCAATCTGAATTCTAGCCCTACAAAGTCCAAATATGGAGTCCAATGGGGCCAAATGTTGTAATTCTGCAGAAAGTGATACTAAATACTCATTCTAAGGGTTTCACACAATATTGTGTAATTGTTTTAAAAAGTCTGTAATATTTTTGTGTTGGTGGTATAAAAGCCAAGATTTTTTTCATTTGTTTAGAGAAAGTCTGCAAGCCCGCTTGTCCATGAGTGTGTTCCCATCCCCGTGACACCTAATACCAGACTAAACAATAATTACAACACAGCAATTAGGAACGACTAATAGAGACGCAAGCAATTCAGATTCATATCTCGGTCATGTCAATTATAGTACAAGTACCTGACTCATTTCCTGTCGCTGCCAGCCTCACATTGGCTAATTGAATTGTATTTCCCTAGTGTAACCAAACGCTCATTTGACATTTGTTTACTACGGCCCTTTGTAGAAAGTCACTGCGATTCTACAGCACTGCTATGCTCATTCCTTATGTCTGGTATAAAACGGATTGCAAGTGGCCCACAGGAAAAAAAAAAAGCTGGTGCTTTGTTGCCTAAAAAGTTTGAGGCTTCATTAAGATGGGCAGTTAGGCGGCTGTGCTCATATGTGGCTAAACATTGTATCTGGATGGAACAGCACTGTCATGTGCTATGGCCACATACAGACTGGATGATTAGCTGTGCCCTTTTAGCATGCGGCCAGAACCACCAGGCCTGGATGCAGACAGTTTGCGTCCAAGGCTGGTGGTTCTGGCAGAGCCTGTCAGAGGTCCTACCAGCAGGCACATGCGAGCAATGGCAGTGCTGGTCATTGATTTGCACAGGCCTAGGCTACGGCTGTTTGCACACAAACGGGCAGAATTTTAATGGCCCGAGCAAGGCTGCAGACCCACCACAGAGATCTAAACCAACAGTGTCCAAGAGATACAAGATACTGTGAAGACCAACTCTCCAGCTTCTATCAAAAACCAAAATTAAAACTTTTGAATGGTCAGTCCATTTGAGTTTGGTCATACTGTTCATCATACCCAAGACTCTAGTAGTTAGAAATCGTCTTCTAAAGTCTTAACTCTATATAACTGCTGCAGCCATTTTTTGCAGTCATATTATAGTGTCAAGCTACCAAGGTGGGTTTGCCAGACCATTGTTCTTCAGAAATGTGACAATACAAAAGGTGTTGCATTTTAACACTATGGACAACCATTTACACCCATAGTTATGTCCACAGCTTCTTGCCAGGGTGCAACTCTTGGCCGGTACAAGCACAATTCTCATTTCTGCTTCCTGGCATTTCCTATCCCTGTCCCAAATTCACTTGATATGTCCTTGCAGATGTCAGTGGCGCCATCTGCTTCATCTTCTGTAATGGTGATCAAAGTGTGCTCTACTAATAAGTGACATGTCTTCCAGGTCCTGATCATAGTCATGTGCCCCCCTTAGGCACAACATACCTCTCAACTTTCTTGGCTTGGAGAAAAGACCCTTTTAGTATCATCATTTTAATGGACACTACAGTCTTGCTTTCATCAATTCAGATGAAGCAGAAATAAATGCATCCACAGACAAAAACCAAAAACTAGTGTCCAAAAATAAAGGACAGCACTAAAAAAAAAAAACGTAAAAAGCTTTCTACAAGTAAAATCACTACCTGCCCTTTATAATAATGTTTTCTGCCGTACGATAATGTGTGCTCTAAAAAATAATGTAGTGAGCAATACAGAAATGTTCGATTCTAAAAGTAAACCCAATATACACCTGAGCAACATAAATGTATTTATTTTAATAGGCCACATTACTGACCAATAGGGAAGGTGGGACAATACAGGCTAATTCTATAGGTTACAAGAGGCGTGGATATTTGCATATAATGTCAGCTCCCTGTATCTCTCGATTCACTGGTTTCTTTGACCTGCAGTTTTTACTGAACGTAGCCTCTGCTTTCGGATTTTTCCATCTTATTTTCAAGTTAATAACAGGTTTAGCCTATTCAGATGCTGTAGCACAGGCAACAGCCCCTACTGATTGAGCTACAGGAGCATTTAGGGCAGCTTGAAGTACACTTATGGCATTCTAAAGTGGCTTGCCAGTAAATATCACATGCAATTTTAGCATGCCTTAAGGTGACCATGATGCCAGAGCCATAGCTTTAAAGGAGAACTATGGGGTTAGGGCATTTCCCCATAGTTCTCCTTAGGGTAACGGGAGGACACAAACAAGAATCCTCCCCGCAACCTAAGCTCAGTATACCGCGAGCTACAGCTCGCGGTATACTGAGACGCCGCAGCGGATCCCGACAATTATGTCTGGATCCACCCAGCTGCGTGAGTGACAGCTGGCTCTGCCTATCTAGAGGCAGAGCCAGCTGTACCCGCCCCTCCCCCATCCGTTCCGACAGTCAGCGCTGGAGGATCGGAGTGGGGAGGGAGGAATCCAGTGCCTCCCCTGTCACGGCAGAGAGCCGTGACAGGATCGAGAGGTGAGCGAACGCCAGTATGTGTTCGCTCACTTCCCGATCTACTGAGCCGACCTGTGACAGTCTCATTGTCACAGGTCGGCTAGAACTATGAGGATGAGTGAAAAGCACTCACCTCATAGTTCTCCTTTAAGCATGGTACCAGGTATCCAACACACCTGGAAGTGCAGATACCAGCGGCATCCATAGCTCTTCAAGAAAGTGAAGATATGACCTTCCACCCATCAGAAAGGTACATTTTAAATTAGAAATTATTTTTATGAACCCTTGCAGTGGGACTATCCCTACACTGCTAGGCAGTAGCGTAATAATCACCATAGCGACCCAGTCGGCCGATATGGGGCCCGGGGCACAGGGGGCCCGGCCAGGACATTACTGATGCCCTGCGGGCCACCATGGCGTCTCACGCTGCTGGCTGTCACTGGTAGCTGTGAAGAGGAATGTGCCGCTGTTCAGATCAATGACAGTGATCTGTGCAGCGCCGAGTTCCTCTTCACAGCCGCTGCTGAGTCAGTGAGATCCAGCAGCGGCGGTGGAGCAGGCTGGAGGAGGCGGGACCCGGCGACGGGGGAGGGGGTGGGCTCATCACCGATGGTGGAGTAAGATGAGCCGGACAGGTAAGGAGTGTGACCAGCCCACCTGAGGGTGACCCTGCAGAGCCCACCTTAGAGAGTCTATGGTGGGCTCTGCAGCGTCACCCTCAAGTGGGTTGTGTGGGATCTCAATTGGGCTCTGCAAGGGGTGTAATTAGAGATGAAAGGGTCCCCATACAAAATGTTGCTGCAAAGGTTACGTGCTCATTTGTGTCTAGGTGCTAAAATAACAATTATACTCACCCGAAGCTCCGAGCCGGCCAGCTGTCACAGCACTCCCTCAAGGCCGTCTTCCCCCTCCCTGCAGCACATTGGAATCTTCTTCAGCATCCTCATGTCTATACACGGTGTATAGACATGATCATTTACTGGACCTTAGACTGCTGCAGAGGAGCGGGAGAGACGTTGAAAGGATTGGTCTATAAAGAAGCCGGCTCAGAACTTCAGGTTAAGTCCAACTTTTTTTTTTAACCTAGACACAAACGAGCACTTAATCCTTGCAGTGTGGGGGTAGCCCAACTGTAAGGGTTATTAACATTTCCTGAAATTGTTCTTTAAATTTTTTTTTTTTTTAGGGTGCTGGTGATATAACCCTTTGTGGCCCTTTATGGAGATCTTGACATTGGGAGCCAGATCACTGGAAATGGCTGTCATGGTTCTCACATGATCAGGAGCCTGTTCCAGGGGCTTCTATTCATAAACAGTGTCCGGGAGCTGTCAGTGACAGCTGGATCTCTGTGCTGTGAGCTCGCTAACCAGCACAGAACAGTGAGCTGGCTGACATATATGCATCAGCTCACCCAACGCGGTGACACATGTTTAGTGGTCAGGAAGGTGTTCATTTATCATCTTTAGAAATGGGGGTCACTTTATCTGTTAGTTGGCACATCTTAAAGTATCTGTGGTCAAAAACTAAAAATAAATCTGTATTTCTGTTATACTGAAATACAGATTTTATTTCAGAAATTCCTACTCCTAATAACCATATCAATCTAGAAGTTTGTAAACGTACTTTTTTGAAGATTCCCATAGGAGGTACTACTCAATGCACGGACACAATTTCACTCAGCCCTGTGAATTTACACTGTATCACAGCTCTCACGGAGCCCGCCTTCTGAACTATAACTCAACGTCTGAACAATGTAACAATATCATTGCTTGCTGGAAGCAATGCATGATGGGATATGCAGTCCTGAGAAAGCAATATTGCATCAAATCAAGCAGCAGGGAAAGAAACACAAAGCACACTGGGAATGCAGGAAGTTGCTGGAAGTCATGGGCAGATGGAAGGCAGCACTCACTACATAAAATACTTTTTCAAGTAAGCTATGACTGCATTATCAAAAACAACTCTAGTATGTATCCCTATTACAATGCTGATGTTATAACAGGAGAGGATATGCTGGAACTTTACAATTCCTTTAAGTGCAATTTCAGCTTGATGATCAGGGCCAGTATGTATCTCTGGAAGTCTGGAAATCGCAAAGCTGTAAGCTTATCAGTGAGTAGAACAAGCAACCCTTACCAATGTACTACCAGATGAGTCGTGTACAGACCTCAAAAAGACACACACCTCCCACATATACATCCAGATCTATATTATGTGATCAGGAAATGCTCTGCTCTCCTAGATTATCTTAGCAGGGATCAATCCGTCACATTTTCATGACATCATCACCCTGGCACACAAATGCATATCAGCCTGCTCCGGCTCCCAGCAGGATGCACGCTCTTCTAATAAAACCTCGTAGCGGAGCTCCAGAGTCCATCTGGAAGCAAATAAAAAGGAGCATTATCTGCCACAGCAGTGCGATCTTATTGTTATTACACTGAAAGATCGAGATTGTGTGTTTTCAGTATATTCCTCCCGATCAGTGGGATATGCATCACGATGGCAAGAAAAGCGAGCATTGCCAATTAATTAAATTGTTATTAAAGTGTATGTAAAAGCAAAAACATTTTTTTTTAACGTTTGGATATAGTTTGGGGTCTTTGTCAGAGCTGGGTTGGTTTAACCTGTCTGCCCTGGTGACCATCTCCGTGGATGGAAAATTGTGATGGAGCTGCCACAGCAACAGGAAGCGAGGGGAAGTCTTCCAATGGCAACACCTTCTCCAGTGACATCTGTCTAAAGCTGGTTATACGCACTTATATTTTCTTCATTCAACTTGTGGTGTAATATCAAAGAAAATATAACAGATTCCTCCAGCCGCGCTTACAAGCGTGGATGGAGGAATCCCCCACTGTTTGCATTGCATTCTGACAGCAGCCACCAGCCACTGTCAGAAGACCCAAACAGAGCTAGCAGCTAGCTTCGTTCACCCGAGAATTTTACAACCGCCTCCTTCGATCAGCTGAATGCCGGGCTGAAGAAAGCAGACAGTGGCACTCACTGTTCAAATTTTCGTTTGGCTCATCAAGAACTGGACAAACGTCATACCTGCTTAAAGCTGGCCATACACGAAGATTTCTTCTGGTTCAGCCCCACAAACTGAATAGGAAAAAATCGCTTGATACCCACAGTTATTTTGAAGAGTGTAGATGGAGAAATCTCCTCTGGCGGCTATTGCTTTCTGCCAGAATACCTAAACAGCAGCTGATTGGCTAAAGTCATTTGGCTAGTCATTCGGTTGACAATTTTTCACCCAGCTCTTTTGATGAAAGTACACTGGAAAAAAAATTACTTTTATTGGAGCTAGGTGGTATAGGTGGGGCTACGCACAGGTCAGATTTTACATGATTTAGCGGAAAACGAGGGCCTAGACGAGAAAAATCACTCAATCACCCCATACACACGATCCTCTGCCGTGTAGTATATTTTGACAGCTGGAATACTAGAACAGAGACTGCACCTGATTGGTTTCAATCACTGTTCAACAGGCAATTTTCCGCCAAGCTCTTTTGATAAAAAGTCAATTGGAAAATTGAATTTTGTCGAGCTGGTTGGTCCTGGTAGGGCCACCCACAGAAGGAGGAAATCAGATCAGTGTGTGGCCAGCTTAACTCATTCACTAATACTTCCTGTTCTGTCAATTCATTACCAAGTAAAGGGAAATTCCTCTTTCACAAGCAGCAACCATAAACCTGATTAGTGTCATCATTGGTACTTACTGTATCCAAAACTAAATATTAAGCTTTGCATATACTTTAAACCTGAGATATACAGTATATGCTAGTTGGTTGGCTACCTCTGGGTACAATACCATACCCAAAAGGTATATGAGAGCGAAGGTGTTGAGAGGACCACAATCCATCATCAGAACAGTGCTGGTTAAATGCTGAGAAGGGGGTACAGAGACCCATGGGAGCAATATGCTGTTGCTCTTAGTCCTCCTATTCCATGCTTGTTCTCAAGTCATTGTAGGTCTGTCTAAGCTCACAGTGTGATTACACCAGGATCATCAGGAACACGCCTCCAGGGGCAACATCCAGCAGTCATTTTTCAGGTTTAAAGACATGATGTGCAGGGCTAGATTTCCATCACTAAGGATTGTGACCACACAAACTTTGAAGCCACAAGTAACAAATACTCTCCTTGGTCATTTCTTTTACACAGAACAGGGTCATTGTTTTAACAGTCCCAACTTGGTTTAGATTATTATGGCAAGGCTGTATTTATGCTGGTCCCCAACCAGTAACCAACTGGTCCCCCTCTCAACCCAGTGGGAGGCTGTGACCAAATCAGATCCTCTGCAGTACACACAAACACTTGTGCAGCTTAGATAATAAAAGAATCCCCGATGCAAACTGCTCTTTTAGTTCTCTGCAAAGCACCAGCCATGCCTTCCATCACTACTGCCGCTGGTCCAGTATATATAAGCAGTCTGGAAGTAAATTTTCCTCTATGCCTGAGACTTAGTTGTCTCTGCTTCATAATCATTTAGGAGAGAAAAAGAATATATAGCCGACTTATCCGTAACTGATTTTATCTGCTGGGTACACATTAAATTAAAAGAAAGAACTACAAAGCTATACAAGAAATGCCACCATAAAATTATGACGGAAGTAAAGATCACACTGGATTGGTTTGTAGACTTTATAGACTTCACAACAATGACAATACCAAAAACTTGTGCTTGTTTCATGTTTCTGCGTGTCCTCATTGGCCCCAATGAAAAATTACCCGCACATCAACCACAAAAGACAGGACTGCATTATGGATTTCTCCAGGTCTCCTAAAAATACACCCATTACCTTATGCTGTACCTCCAAAAAGGAGGCCAACTTTTGAAGTGCCATTAACATGTCTAGCGTATAGATTTCCCCCTGTCACACTATACACAGACTCAAATGAAAGGCCCTGAAGCCAAATGGTCTTTTCAGAAACACTTTAGCATGAAGTAAGACGTGAAACATAAATCTGGGCCGGGAGGAGGAAAATCTATATAAATTGATGTATGCATGACTATACATAGCAAGAACAGGGCTACGCTTACAGTCACTGGAAGCAGAGAGCTCAGCGATCCTCTGCTGCGGCTTCTGAGAGTGAGCAAACATTCTGGCTGGGGGAGCCACAGTCACGCTGCACTAAATCAAGCCAGGGGCCCAGGCAAACAGACATACTGGTGGGTTAGTGATGCTGGAGCACACTAATGCTTTCAAGGCTTTGTTGGAGATGCTCAGAACAGTCATTCATGGAACTGATCTGCTTTATGCCAAGAAGGAATGTCTCCATTATAAAATTACCAATATTAAATACTACATCCATGAAAAATATAACAGCTGATAATACAATTAAATCTTCAAAAACACACACACACACACACACACACACACACACACTTATGGTACCCCTGGAACAACAGAACCTGTTCTACCCTCTGTGCTGCAACTATTGCAGAGCCTCCTATGCACACTGTACTACATCCAATGCAAAGCATGCTATACACCCTGTGCTACAACCAGTGCAAAGCCTACTATACACCTTGCACTACAACTAATGCAGACTTCATTATAAACCAAGCACAACCTACTAAACACCTTGCACTACAACAAATACAGAGCCTACTAGACACCCTGAAATATACACCCTGCACTACAACCAATAAGGCACCAAATACACCCTGCACAATACAAACCTAAAGTGAAGAATTAATGCTTGTACATATTATGTGCAATCTAACAATTAACTTTTGCATAGCCATGCACAATGATTGGCAATAAAAAGTAAAGTTATGATCATACAGTAAACATTAACTTTATACTTTAAGTTGGATTGATTAAAAGCATGATGCTCTAGGCTGGTAGTGGAGCCCATTACAGCTCCAATATGATTGACTACCTTATTTCTGTGATTAAAACATTTATTGGTTTTTACCTGGGTCATTTATGATTGAATAGGCATAACAGCAATTTCTATGAAATGAATACATCAACGTCATGTGTATCTTCAATAACTCGGCCATATGAACTTCCCAGCAGTGTTGTAAACGCACAGACTTGTAATCTTGTATATAGTAACAAAATGGCACTTTTCATATGAAAGCACAGTTTAATGGTGCACTTGGTGGGTTCTACTGGTGGCCAGTGCCTTCTTGTTTCTATGTTTCTGCCTTAGAACCGGGCGCTGCAATCAATGGGAATGGGGTGGAAAGTGTTGTTGTGACTGTTATTTTTTGTTATTGAACAAAGATTCTTTTTTTTTTTTTTTACATAAAAAAGTATATAAAAATATTTTTCTAGTGACTTGGAACCTGTTAAATCTGTGCAGCCACAGACACCTGTAACTCCTTGCCACATAAACACCTCATTCATGCTGTATGGGCCACTGCACCCATGTAAATGAGGCCTATACACAGATTTTACTGCTATTGATTAACTCCCTCATCCCCATTGACTTGTCCTCATCCAACCGTCTTATCTTCATCTCAGTAAAAATTTTGCATGGCCTTCAACAGAAGCAAAATTTAGGGCTAGGCAAAAATCTAATTGACCATGACTCTATTATGTGCTTTAATGACTTAATAAAATGGTTCACTCCGCCTTGTGTGATCGGGCTCATTAATAAGACTTTTCAACGGCATGGAGGAAATTAAAGAAAGAAAAAACACCCGGGCTGAGAGCCATTTATGCATCTTGTTAAAATTGGTTTTAAAGTAAAACATTAAATGAAGTGAAATGATCGATCTGATTTCCATTTCAGCCGGGATACAATTGATTTCTACAGAGTTAAAGACAGGGCCTGCGCCAAGATTTTTATTTCATTAAGAAAATTCTATTATGCCGCATCTGAGATCATGTAATAGAGCCTTGAATGCCAGAGAATTTTTTTTTGTGGCCGATGCCCCACAGTGATTATTTAACCATTAGCAGATGTTTAAAGCCAAGTTGCACGGTTGTAGGAATGGGGGGTTTTTTTCTCTTCTTACTGAACAATTGTCATGTTTGGTCTCTTCCAGTTTTCAAAGCACAGTTATATGCCTTATTAAACTGTACTTACAAGAAAAACAGCACAGGATACCAGTAAAGGCAGTTTTATTATGTAAAATGTCAGCTGCACGTTATGGGTAATTGCATTCATCTACTGAACAGAAACTCCTCTTATAAAATTATTAACAGCTTGTCATATAGGGGAGTTCTGTAATGTCAGGTGCTGCAACCAAAAAGAAGAGTAGGGTAGCTTGTTAAAGGCTTAAAGTTGAACTCTGGGCTAGAGAAAGACTAACCCAGGGCTGGAAAAATCCAAAGAACCGTATAAATTACGGTTGGCGCCTACATTTTTAGGGTTTTTGTTTGGTTGTTGTCAATGGACCTGGCTCCTAAAAAGAAAATAAAAAAATCTTGCTGGCTCCTGAATTCCATATTAATTTGTCCACCTCTCAACTAACCCTTGAAGTGGGTAACCCTCTACACTACCAGGGTTAAACTCATTTTGTCTAGGGGATAGGAATAGAGTGAAATACTAACTCTATTCCTCGCTCCCCGCAGGTAACCTCCTCTTTGCAAAACCAGTGCCCTGGAGCCACTCCTCTTATCCGCTTGACTAGTCACGGCTCTCCAACGTCATTACGTACAATACAGGACTAGTGGTCCTGTATTGATCATGAGGATAGTGAGTGCCACCTACATCTTATGAGTGTTGAAAAGCAAATGAGAGTGCCAACTTCTAGGAAAGCAAGGAATAAGGCAAGTAATTCACCTTATTCATCATCCTCTAGACAAAATGAGCATTTAACCTTTGCAACGTGAAGGGGACCCAATGCAAGGGTTACTTTTTCTACAACTAATGTACAAAAACAGGGATTGCCATCAGTGCCAGGCTTTGGGCAATACAGTCTAAGTATACTACGAAGGAAAAGGTCTTTGGGCAACCCAGTCTAAGCATACAATGAAGAAAAAAGGTCTTTGGGCAATCTGAGCATACTATGAAGAAAAAAAGCAACAGCCACATATGAATAAGATAGATAGATAGATAGATAGATAGATAGATAGATAGATAGATAATCTCAGCATTTTGAATACATGTTCTCCTTGACCTTGCTCTCCTACCTCCCCAGGCCCCCTAACTGGTTAGTAAAACTGCTCACAATTTTGAATGCACCAATAGGAAGGAAAGAAGGGTCGAGCTCAACTTTTACAATACATCAAGATTTGAATATGACTTCTGCTTCCCATCTTCACATTCTACTGATAATTTTGCGATAACCTCTGCTTACGTATTTCATGTGTTGCAACTGGAAATGTGCTTGTTTACTTTAAACATGCTCCATGCACAGCTTCCAACGTTCCTCATTTTAAGGTACTGTCCTTCTTTTGGAACCAAATCCCTCTGTGCCTCTTTCCTCCTCAATTGTCCCTCCTTTTGGTCTGCTGTATAGACATCTATACAAAATAAACTATAGAACTACCAAAAGTGTTGTACCATAGAACCTTCCATCCCACCTATACATTATTGCAATTTTTTTTTTTTTAAAGCCAGTACAAAGAAAATGTAGAGGTGAAAAAAAGCACTTGTGGGTTTAAGCCATTTTGTGTATCAACTAGGTATGCACCGATATATCGGCCGCCGAAACATATCGGCCGAAAATGGCACTTTTGGCTAAATGCCGAAAGTGCCATTTTTGTGCCGATACATCGGCGCATCCCTGCTTTCTCCCCTCCCCGCTGGGACACAGGAGAGAAAATGTGACAGCCGGCCGAGAGCTGCAGGAGGAGAGCGCGGTGAGCGGCCGGCGTCTCTCCTCCCACACCTCCTATCGCAGTACGGCAGAGCGGTGTGTGGGCGGAGACAGCCCGCGCTGTCACAGGAGGCTGAGCTCTCCTCCCTGCACCGCTCGCTCAGCCTTCTGTGACAACGTGTCAGGAAGGAGAGTGAGTGCAAACTCAGCGATCAGTGATCGCTGAGTGTTTGTAGATAATTAATGACATGGTATGTTTACCAGTGGCGGACCTAAGGCACAAAGGGCCCTGGTGCAAACATTTTTTGCCCCCCCCCCAAAAAAAACCCCACAAACACAGCGCTCTCCTCCCGCAACGCTCGGCCGGCTGTCACCCTTTCTCTCCACCCCGCTGGGCCACAGAGCAGCGCCCAGCGGGGAGGAAAGAAAGCAGGGATACGCCGCTGTATCGGCAGAAAAATGGCAACAATGCAGAAACCCCCTTCTCCAATAACTTCTCCTCAGCCCCACCAATCACATCTCCGCAGCCCCCCCTTCTCCAATCACATTGACGCAGCCCCACTAATCACATGTCCTCAGCCCTCACCTTCCTGCTACATTTCCTTAGCCTCATTGATCACATCTCCTCAGCCCCACCCTTTTGATCACCCCTCCCTTCTCCAGTCACATCTCAGCCTCCCCCCCACCCCTTCACATCTCTTACCTCCGATCACAGCACTGTGACAACTTGCACAAGGACAGGCAGATACAGAAGGTCTCAGTCTGTTATTGCCAGGCAGATATCTGACCATCTATGGCCACCTTTGTTGTTTACAGCTCGTCTGTAATGGACCTAAAGTAAACCTGCTACTAAGACATGTATTTCAAACCAAGCAGATCAATAAAAAAAATAAAAAAAAAAATACATAAGATGAAATAAACATCAGAAAAAAAAACATCAAAATGGATCATTAGATTGAGATATACAGCCACCTAAATTTGAATGCAAGTCTTGACTTTTCTTTCAAAGGTCAAGGCTGGTCCCACCTCCTTCGGCCTTTGAGGCTCTTTACTTTACAGTAAGTCCCTCTTGAGCCTCTCTACTGTACAGTGAGTCACTCATCACATTAGAGGACTAAATGGGATGGCACGAAAGTTCAGAGGAGGCAAATCCAAGCTCAGTTTTTAGGGCCCTTTACACTGTTCCATGCATCGTACAAATGTTTTGGGGGCACCGGATTCATTTCTAATAAGCTCCCAATGCACATCAACATGGCAAATAACTGACCTAACTTATTAACATACTACAAGGCAAATATGTGAATATACATCTGTTGTGGTGCACAGTACTGGAAAAAAAATAAGTTGGGTATAGATTTTGGTTTTTGGTGTCATGTGTAGGATCCACACAAAAAATAAAAATTGAAGGTTACATGCAGTGCAACATGTCCACCAGAGAAATAAATTAATATACTGTACATGGACAGTGGCAGAAGTGGGCAGAAAATCGCAAGACCTACAATTTCAGTTTCCAAGTATTTGGATATAATAATAATAATAATAATAAATTATTATACAAGATTTATATAGCGCCAACAGTTTGTGCAGCGCGTTACAATATAAGGAGGACATTATAGTTACAATACAAATCAAGACAAGGTGGTAAGGAGGGCCCTGGCTTACAATCTAAAAGGGAGGGGATCATTCTAAAGGTGCAGTTTTGATTAAAAGTCACCTCTGCTGCTTCATATTTTAATCCTATGCCTTATTCAAAAAGTTCAGGTTTAAAACAGTAGTGCATTTCCTTGTACTTTACTGTGCATGCATCTTTGCTTGTTAATAATCTTTATGTTGGATTGAAACCAATATATTTCCTTCAAAATTAAACTGCCTGCTGTTGGGTCTGGCAATGAAGTCAATACTTTTGTTCCCCGGAGTTCCTTTCAAGAAAAAGTCTTTCACATAAAAAAACGGAAAGAAACCAATGGGGGGATTTGCACAAAATCAGGACAGAACTGTTGACAGTGAACATTGAGCGTTGAATGTGTCCACCGTAAATATTGAGGGGTTTTTTTTTGGTTGCTGGTCATCCAATGTTCCCCATTGAACAAAATCAGCTCATGCTCCTGTGGTTAATCCACTTGTTCAGTGTGGAAGGAGATCAATTAAAACCGGCTTAGGTGATTGTAAATGGGACAATTCACACAAGTCGAGTTAAATCTCTATTCATGTCCCCTACTCACAATACAAATGCTTAAGCTGCGCAGCAAAGCAAGGATCGCTCTTACCAGTCCCAACAGTGCTTTGAGTAGTTCCACATTTAATTAAAGACACAGTATAGGGCTTTGTTGGCACAGACTGTCCGGTCACCTTTAAGCACTGCAATCAAAAATCAGGCTCAAGGAAAGAGGGGAAAAAGGAAAAATAAAAGTTTAGAATTCTAAAAAACATCTGCTGGAACAACTTCAGAATGGAGGCCACTTTATAATCCAATGCTTCAGTCACTCAGAAATTTACAAGACCTTAAATTCTTGAACCATTTTGCTGCTCTGTTTTATGGGAGGTTTGCATTTTTAAGCAGAGCAGAGTTAACAATGTCCCAGAAAAATTACTGTTTTAAAGGGCTGGTATATAATAATCTAGGATAGCAGTAACAGTCAGACAATTAGATGGTGTCTGAGAAATATATTGAGTTGTAGATTGCACAAAAAGGGGCTCCACCAGATGTACAACTCGATACATTACATTTACAAAACAGAACGAGATTTCAAATGAACTTGTACTTCCTATAGTAAGAAAAGCAACAGTGCTGCTTAATAGAAGGCACAATAAGCATCCTGCACTTAAATTTCCCACACTCCTGCACCGCCCAGAACCATTTCCAGATTCCTATAAACATCTACACAAGTTTCAGTTTTCTACCAAAAGGCAAATCAACCTTGATGACTGGGTACTCAAGAACAGAGTTGGATTATCCACCTAGGCAGGAGCTTGTGGTTCAGTACATGTTCTGGGTGCCCAGCTCCAACATTCATGCTCCTACAGTAAACTAGGAGTATAATGCAATTGGTCAAAGCTGTGCACCTGTCTGTCTGTCACTTCCCAAGGGGAGATGAATTTGTAGGCAGTTGGTGTATGATGGGGGACCATATATCAGTACAGAAAATACAAAAAGGGTGGCTTCTCAGTACCTACTCAAATAAAGCGGGGGGGGGGGGGGGGGGAGCAAAACTGCTACCTTGCCCAACTTTGCCCTAATGAGTCTGCTCAAATAGTAAGCCCTGTAATATGTAATATGTATTTGGGTCCCTTGGGCAGACTAGGGTGCTGGGGGTAGGTGCAGGGGAAGTAAGCACAAGATGCTTTTTGAGTGGGTGGAGTTATGACATCTTTCAGGCTGTTCACCAGCAGAAAACCTCAAGTTTTATATTGGAGTCATTAATAACCCTGGGAACACTCTGCAACTGGTCATGCAACTCCAGTAAATCAATAAAATAAAATAACTGTGACTAAAGATGGCCACTTATGTCTATCCTGGGTTAACAACACCCTACCCCCCACCCCAAGACTGTTATACCCAGGTACACAGCATTGTGTACTCAACAGGTCTGATTAAAATGACAATCATACTGGTCACACATTTTTTTTCACCAATTAAATTCAAATTAGGATTAAAAGCATGAAAGTTTTTCAGCAAATTTCAAGTGATTATTTTCAAGTTCTAAAAGATGACACTGTTGTTATACAAGACATGCTACAATCTGTAGCATGTCTGGTTCAGGGGCGCGGATGGAGCCTGGACTTGTGGTGGACAGCCGGGAGACCACATGAAGCAGCATCAATGGAAGACATCTAGCATCAAAATAATTAAATGGAAATGTATGTGGCAACCGTTGCTCATTTCTAACCCATGAGGCTGAAGAGCCCTGGAAAACATGCACAGTTAAGGGGCCTTGAGGGCCAGAGCCAAGCACTGCTAGTCAATACTACAATGACTCAGTATAAATGTGTCAGTAAAACAGTTCATAATGCTTTGTCATAAGTGAACTTTCCACTTGGAATAATGACACAATGTACTGGAAATCAAATATGGGTCGAGAGTCATTAGTCCAGCCTGTGAACACAAATCAATGCACAAAACTCTGACATGAGGAGCAGTCCGGGAAATCTGAGACCTCTGGACCTAGGCAAAACTAAACCGTGATATATGTTATGTAGGTTTAAGAGCTAGATTTTTCAGCACAGGCAGAGGACATTGGAGTGTTACAAGAGATTACTCAAGACATACTTACAAGCAACCACATAATCAATAAACAGTTATGTAATCCGAAGCGTCACAATGCTTTCAAAATGTATTGTTCTTCATTATGAGCCAGAGGGTAATTATGTAAATTACCCTCTGGCTCATAACGACGCATAAAAATAGAACACAAAGCTTTTGCATCAAAAACGGTCGAAGGATGTGGTAAATAATTTGGACATGCGCAGCTCTGTGAACAGTGTCCAGTGGGTTTTTCACATTGTTTCTGCTGGTGAACAAAGTAGGATAGATGCAAAGACATGGTGGGAGGGAGACAAAATAATGTGAACCTATGGCTACATCTTGCATGGGCACACACAGGTTAACTTTAAAGAAACACTGCAGTGTTCCCCAAGTTTGACAATGTAAATATGTATTATGTTCGGGGGAAGGCCAGGCTTGGAGACCGGGGTGTATTTGTCCCTTCAGCCAGTTGGATTCGTAGCTCTGATTCTCCTCCATTCAGAACTTGATTAGAGTGGGTCAAGCTTCTGGATGTTAAAAATACCTGTTCAGACCTGCAAATCCAGCGCCCAGCTGAGGGACGTTTCCCAGCCCTGATTTAGTTTGTGGCTCTGAGATGTCATGTGATGGAATACCAGGGATCCCAACCTGAAAGAAGCACTTTCAGGGAGGTGTCCCTCTCATTTCCGGGAGGTGCTCTCCCCCCCCCCAAAAAAACGATCGCAGGGAAAGGTTTAATCTGCTTGATAGAGCAGATTAAACCTTTCCGGGAGAAAATGTTTCTCTCCCGGGCGGCCGGGAGCCGCTATCTAATAGCGGGAGACTCCGGAGCTTCCGGGAGAGTTGAGATGTCTGGAATACAGAGAGCCACGAAAGAAGGTGATGCTGGAAGACTCCCCTCTGCTGTGATCACAGGTTTGGACAAGAAAATGTATCTAAAGAATTCCCGTCACTGAATGCGGGTCCTGCTATGACTGAGGTCCAATTAGGGGAGCAGGATTACTAAATACATCTGATCACAATACAATATTACTGAACCTCTTCCCTCCACTAACCCATTCTGCGGCACCAGAAGGTATCTTCTATGAAACTCTGGGCTTACTTTTTTGCATGCATGTCAGGTTACATTTAAGGTAGGTTCACACCATTTTCCAGACCAGATTTTGTCTGGAAAATGGTGTGAACCTGTCTGCAGTTCCAGTGCATACCAGAGCAGACAAAAGGAGACATGCAGTATTTTTCTGGTCTGGAATGGACTGCGCTTGTGTGAACAGAGGCCAGAAATAGCAAACGGATACATTAGGATGCATTTTAGGTCCGGAAACAATCTGGTCTGGTCTGGAGATGATCTGTATGTGGTGTGAATGGGCCCTCAAGTCATCAGTTTGCCAGGAATAACTAAAATGCAAAATATCAAATTTGCTTGAGTTGACCTTTAAACGTAGGTTGACTCAAGCAAATTCATGGGAAGGTTACCCAAAATTATGGAAAAAGTCTTCCCATGAATACCAGGTCACATACTAAAAGAGAAAAATGAACATCCCCCATACAATGCGTTATGCAGAGATAGCTTTGCCAAACAAAAAAAAAAAGGGTGAAAATTCCCCTTGTGAATTCCAGCATCCATAAAAGGTTCTCTTACATATTCCCTCAACATTGGGAAAACACCACAGCCAAAATCAAATCCAAGTCTCCATTCTCTTGCTATGGGCAGCTGCCCAGTTTTGCTCTTCATACAGTTATTATACATTCGTCCCAAGGACTGCCATCAATTAGCTGTCCAGAGCTGAACTTCCATTTCCCTTTTAGACTACAGAACACAGCCAAAGTCTACCATGGGAGCCAGCTAAATACTTTTCCCTTTTTGCATACTTGCCGACTAGACAGGGCAGCCTAAAATAGTGTGAAATGATAGACCCAAAAAGAACAGCTGGTATTTTATGGGATTACAAATCAAAAGATAAAACTACCTTCCAATGCACCATTATTAATATTGCAGATCATTGCAAGTTGTGGTTGGAAGCCAACAAACCAGATGCATTAAACGTCAAACTAAGAGGTTACAGGGAAAATTCTAAACAGATCTAAAGAGAACCTGTGAGAATTGAAGTATGGCAAGTGATACTGCCAATTTTGGTTTTTAAAGATGCAGACTCTAGGGCAGTTATACTAACTATGCTATGTAGTAAGTGATCTGGAACAAGCAATAGGAGTAAGAGTCCACATTTGTAGGCTTTGCTGGTTACATAGTCCTTGGCCCACCAAGCAGCAATTCAAAAATTGGGATGACAGCCCCGAAGCCTGCACCGGTTAAAACCAGTATGCAATGAGCAGCCCTATAATTGAATCTCACAGGTTCCATCAAAGGGCCCATTTATACCTATGTGTTAAGGTCAACGCATGTATGCATGTAAGCCATCGTTATACATGGTGCTAGTTTGCATCTGTGTGCTTTGTGTAGGGATTTTTTTTGATGCATTAACCTGCATTATAGAGACTACTGAGGACAATGGCTGCACTTGAAAATGCACAACTGTTGATAATGCATAGAAAGGTATAATGGTTTTAGATAGTTTGATATTGTATTTTCTTGAACGTTAACACATTTTATAAACTGATGCTTTACACATTTACACATTACAGGAAGCATCCATAGTTACATAGTATTTGAGGTTGAATAAAGACACAGGTCCATCCATGTCATTCAGTATGCAAAGCATGCTGGTTTTCAACCAAGAAGGCCCAGCACTGCCTGCATGTTTGTTATAACTAATTAAGCCAGACGGTTGTGCCAGTGCTGTCTCTAGGAGAAAACAGGGGAGTCACTGCTCTGACTCATTCTACAATCTGGGTAATCGGATCTCTCCTGCTCTTCAGGTCTATTTCACAAGATCTGCCTATAGCAAGCACTTTCCTGGAGCTCAGCATCTGCTGGCTGCAAGTGGGAAAAACAATATTCAAATGCAAAATTTCATTTAAATGGTTAAAAAGGATTTTTTAATTTTTTTAGGCGCAAACAAAAAAAATAAATAAACCACACATTCATTTTAAAGAAGAACTCCGATGTAATGGAAATGAAGGATATGGTTTGCAGATGCTGTGCTGAACCACTTGCAATAGTAGATAGGCTTCTATGAAGCTTAGAGTCTGAAACCCGAAAATAAATTTACACGGAAAAAAATTGTTTCTGCCGGCCTCCTACTCCTGGCATTTTCTTTTGGGATCTTTAAATGCTCCTGATATAATGAAAGCTGAATCTTAATATACAAACAGTGTTAATCTTTCACTACAGACTGCTTTATTAAAGCAGTACAAAAGGAGCAATGGTCATATGTCGAGTGCAGCTCAACCTTCAGCATCAGACTCCATTTGTCAAATAATCACAGCGAGGATGAAGATGACTTCTTATCGGTCGCGTTGGGTAAGTTTGCACATGGCTGTGTGTCCTTTCATAAGCCAATATATGACTGTGACTTCCCGTACACCCAGATGTGAGAATCCGTTACATTGTGGTGCATTAGCAATACATTACAATTTATAAAGAAATACAATTAGTGAT